>NW_010187568.1:0-5380 GCF_000695765.1 Mesitornis unicolor | reverse complement strand
TTGTTCTTTCAAATATTTGTATATTTCCATTTTGCTTATAATAATAATTTTCCCTTTATATTGTACTGGCATTTTAAGGAGCTTGCCAATACTGAAATTTAATACATGAAACTTGTTTTTTTTTCACTTGATATTATTCATCATTAGATTAATATACCAGTAGAGTAATATATCACATTACCAAGGGGATTTCTCTTGATTCATACCAGTTATTTGAGAAGAATATGAGGCTTGCATAATGTATTAATTTTCCAGGAGTACAAACTAAATAGTCAGGCTAAGTTTTGTAGATAGAAACTTACCAGAAGCTGGTATAAGTAACTAATACTATAGAGAACTGGCAGCATAAGCCAAAGATGTAAAGCTGCATGTTTTCTGCAATAGAAGAGCACACACTATGTATTATCCTAACAAGGATAAAAGCAGAAGTCATCTAATGTCACTCATAATAAATAAGGAGTTAACCATTCCAGCTAAAACACTTATATTTTAGTTCAGTTAAACATTTACTGCTCTGTGCAGTAGTTAACTGATAACTTCTTCTTATGCAAAATAAGAAAACAAAGTAGCTTTCAAAACAGCTTTTTAATAACTGGGCCTTTCTCATATAAATAATCTGAATCAAAATTAATATGAGATATTATAAATTTCTGTGGATTTAATGGAAAATCTTTGTTTTACAGTGTGTGTTTTCTCCTGGAAGTTTCCTGCACCTGACTGTTTCATAATGTATTCTTAGTTTAGTCATTACAAAACCACTGTTTTCATTTGTTTAAATTTAGTGGTTAAAATGTTCCATAGAAGTAGGTGATCTCATTGCTGTCTGCTTTAAACCAGTGAAGTTAATCACCTGTGAGGTATTGTTTTCCCTGTTCAGCCCTGGATAATTTTTTACCTTGGTTCCACTTGAAGGGAGACATTGTTTTTCATTGTGCTTTGTTAGTCTCTTTTGTCTTATAGTACAGTTGCTGAAAGTACATGCTTGATTACTTCAAACAATGAATGGCAAATAGCACTGGAAATTAGTGCAAGCTAATTTACCAAATGCACTCTGATAGTAAAGAAACTGCTTTTCCAAGATTCAGTGCATGAAGAGCGTTTAAAGTGCATACACAGTATTTTCTCATATTACAGTGTGGTCATATAATTCTGTTTAGTTTATTTCCTCCACATTATTTCTCTTGATTGTAAAGATTAAGCTTCTGCAAACAGTTAAGAACATAGGATTTACCAATACTAATCAGATTAATGGTCTGTCTAACTTGCTGTTCAGAGTGGACACTCCCAGAGGCTTTGGAGTAAATTTCTTCCTAATAAGGCATTGCTAATTTTAAGTGTTAAGAAATTTATGGGCTAAGATCATAACCATGAGGTTAAAACCAGTGAGGTTAAAACCTGTAAAATCTCAATTTCAGAACTTTCTCTCTACCTACAAAGCCTTGATTTTAATCTTTTTTTTTAACACAATAAAGCTCAAGAATCACTGTTTCACTTATGTGTCGGGTCTATATGGTGTTGTGTGGTTGAAAAACTACTGCATTTCATAAGACTTGCAATAAAATTCATAATTTGTCAACTTTTTGAGACATAGTTTAGTAATTTACTTGTACGCTGAAAAAGTCTAGATTGCATGTCATACAAAAATTGCTCATACCTAATGTAATTTTGACTGAATTTTTGTGAATTTTACCTGCAAGCCTCAAGGTCTCCCCCAAAAAATTTGGGCTCAGAGGATGATTCTAGTGTGAAGAAGCCCAAATTCCCAAACAGACAAAGATTTTTGGCTGATCCTAAACTAATAGAGGCCAGTGGCAATCTCCCCTCTATTCTACTTTTATACCCCCTTTGAAGCTCTGGTTTAGCACTCTTAAAAAGGCTTTCAGGGGGCCTGATACCCACTGCCCTATGGCTGGTGTCTCTGTCTGTGTAGTTGGCATGCAGTAGTACCTCTTAGCTGGCTGTAGAAACAATAGTAAAATGGCCATTGTATTTAAGGACGTAGAGAACAGGTGCTAGCTGTCAAATGGTGAATAGTAATACGACTAAAATTGGTGTGGGGGAAGCCTGGAAGGTTTGGCAGCCTCAAGGAGAGAGGGATTGGGATATTTCCCATCTGGAAACAAGTCTTGCAAGCAAACCTTTGAGTTCAGTCAGCAGCTACTGTGAAGGGTCTCCAAGCAAGGTGCCAATAACCCTGCAGATATGGTGATGCACAGCAAAGATGTAGGTCATAGCTGGGGAATGCAACATCCAGAAGATTCACCATATTGTGGAAAAGGACCAAATTTGGTTTGAAAAGGCTTTGGTGACTTGTGTCTAATCTGTGTGAAGAATACATTGACACAGTCTTACTTACTGCTTTGGAGTCAATGTCCTCTACTATTGTCTTACAATATTCTTTTTTGGGTGTGCCCTTTTCTCCCATTTTTGGTGAATACAGAATGCGCACAAACAAAACTGGAAGCCAGTTATGAGGAAAGCATTAAAACCAACCATTTCTAAAGCTCTTAATTAGTATATGTCAATAGACAGAAAATCTCCTAAGGAAATTACCTTTTGCTCCCTTGTTCCAATTATTTTATGTCTAGCTGTATTCTAACAGTAACAGCTTTCTTTCATAGTGATTGATTCAGTTATGGCAGAATTTATTGATCTAAAAAAGGATTGAATTTAATCTAGTGTTACGTATTTAGTATGTTGTGCCTTTCAGAACATCAAACAATTAAAAAAGGTTTTGCTGTTACATGTTTTTCTTGTATAATCATTTATATAAAAGAAGCGTAGTTTACAATTGCAAAGGTTTGGTGAAACAGTTTCATTTTATAATCTGAGTTACTTGGCAGAATTACTACTGCAAGTTACTACTCTTTACTTGGAGAAGTAGACAAATTGGTTAGTTTTCAATGAATATCTGATAAAATGTGTTTAAATTGAAATCATTTAATATTGGATTCTGCCTCTAGAAAGTATGAGAGTGACTGGACTAAGAGAAGCTCATCTGAAACTCAGTGTACTTAAATTGAAGTAGCTGTATTCTTCTATGTTCTTTGAACATTCTTCAGAAGATTGCAATGAAATATTTTTGCATGTCAATGATGAGTGAAGCTTTGCCATTAACCAGCTATAGAGAATAAATGAGGAAAATAGGCAAGCTAACGAATGAGGGAGTGAATGGATTAAGATATTTCCATTAAATATTTTTATTGTTTATACTTGTTAACTATTACTGTTATTGATAAAGAGCAGCATTGATTTATGTGCAGTATGTTTAGTTGGAAAGAATTACATGCTAATCGACCATAGCTCCATCTATGAGCCTGCTCTGGACTGATTCCACTTCAAATATTGCTGCACTTATTAGACTATCTTCTGATTTAAATATTAGTATATAAGCAAATAAATTACTTTGCTTGATCATTTAAAATATTAGGTCCATGTGGTTTTCTCAGACTGTACAACCTCATTCAAAACCCACTGATGTCTTCCAAGGAAGTTCCCATTTGTCTCAGTTCCCATTTGACTTTGTGGAGTCGAGACATTAAGGAGTTCATGTTTTTCCTTTCACTGTCCTAAAATTTTCAGGCCTTGGGTCAATGATACAGCAAACCTGGACTGAGGGCTCCTCTTGCACTGTGCGTATATGACGCCAAATGCTGATGTAGGACATAGTCCTTCTGCCAGTTCACATTTCATCAGTGCTTCTGAACACATTTTCTGATGGCTTGCCTTTCAGCAGCAGGCTCATGCCAGGTCAGATGTCTGTGTTGCAGCCTTTTAACTTTGTGCTGGATCAGATGCGGTCTGTACTGCTGCACATGGCTTAAAGCCAGAGTGAGCTTCCTATCTTGTGCTCTGACTTAGCTCAGCAGACATGTGATTATATGCTCCTGCCTGATTCAGAATGAATTAATACTGCACAGTGACCTGCAGGGCACAGATGAGGTATTAATGATGGTCTTTCAGCACATATACTACTACTCCTTTTCTCATTTTCTCCTTTAAGTGACCAGTGACCAGACCATCTTTGGCCTTCATCCTTACACAGAATTTCCCTTAGCTGTTCTCAGCATCACTGAGGTGCTGTTTATGCACAGATAGTAACAGGAGACCCTGTAATTGAAAGGGAGACCAGAATGTATTGAGGATACAACATTCTGTATTTAACGGTATGGTTTTGACACTACTCCCTTTTGTGGTTTTGGTTTTGGGATCTTTTTTTTTTCCAAACATATAAGTTCCAAGCAGCTCAGGTTTAATCATGTATAAATAGCAATTTAATTTTATGGGTGCAGATTGTTACTTGAACCAACTAGGTGACATATGGCTTGTCTGTAAATGAAAATCTTACCAGTGCACAGCTCTTGATTTCCTGGCTATCTTAAAGAAGATGTTATTGTTACCTTTGAAATTTGTTGTAAGTGGCTTATGAATGAATGACATTATGGTGTGATCCAGAGAAGAATCAGTATATATTTGGTATATTTTTGGGGTAGAGCTGCTTTTCTCAATAGGTTTACATCTTACTAAGTAATCTCTACAAGCATTACAACTATGTTTCAGTGTCAAAACCGGTTGGATTTATGTTATTGTAGCATGCTTAGCTGTCTTTTGTATCCTTCAGTGCAGAAAGCCTTTGGTTCTACGTACTGGTGACACTTTTCTAAAAAATAGCTGACTGAACATAGGCAATATACACTCACATAAAGACATATTTTGTAGTATTATATATTTAAAATGATGTGAATGTGTAATATAAATTTTTAACTTCACCTCATTTAGCCTTTGGCTAAGAGGAGTACTAGTCGTATTATTACCAGGGGCAACATACACTTTTTGGCTATTTTTTGCTGGCTGGTTCCATTTTAGCACTTTATTTTTATTAACATAAAAACAACTGCTGAGTAGCACACTGATTCAGCTTCAGTGAGTTCAAAATACTGTTGCACAGGAAAGACAATAAAATGCCTTCTCTTATTCTTTTGATTTAATTGGACCTCTTTAATAAGAACAGACTGTAATCCTACAAGGCTTAAAAGCTTTTTTCTAGTACCCACAATGGAGTTAAGTGCAATACAAGAAATTGTCCTTACATGTTTGTCCTTGGATATTTCCAATTCTAGCTAAATTTCAGGATAGGTTATTAAATGTTTTCTTCTTTCTTTACCCTTGACTTTTCAGTTGGATACTATATTCTTCACTTACGTTTCAAAGTAGTAAGAATGAGTAAGTTGTTTTTCTTAAAGGGCTGACATATTTTATCCCAAGGAGTACATTTTGGTAGTGGACCATCCAATCAACATGTAACATCTGTACACAAATTTACAAAGCACTTAGGATCCCTGTGGACTGAGAATCACAGAATCACACAACGTTAGGGATT
>NW_010187567.1:0-15234 GCF_000695765.1 Mesitornis unicolor | reverse complement strand
ACGTATGTGGGATGGAATATCTCGTTGGTCCATTTTGGGTCCGCTTCCACCCCCCATAGGCGAAGACACAGCACCCATGATGAGACAACTGACCTTAAGCATATCTTCTAGCACCGCTGTTTGGGAAAAACATGCTGCCAGTTTTCAGCAAGTTCAGTCACTTAAAAGACACTGAGCTGAAAAGTAAAATCACTAAATAGAAAATTAGTTCTATTTAGCTCAAACCAGGACACTCCTGATGCTGGAGAAATAGCTAGGTTGTTTGAAGAAGTTACTACCTTTTTTTTAATCACAAGAGAATATCTGCATTTAGTGGAATAGTTTTGACACAGATAAATAACAATAGTGAATGTGATGTGCACACCTACTTTGAAAATTTTCTTACGGCATTCAGCACTCTAACAACTTCTTCTGTACATATAGTAGGTTGAAGGGGGGAAAAAGAAAAAAAAAAAAAAGAGGAAGCCAGAGATCAAAAGTTTGCTGAACTCAATTTTTTAACTCTCTCCCTTCAGGAAATCTTTTAGATTTTTTTGTTGTGTGTTTTGGTCTCTTTTGCTTTGACGTTATTGCAGAATTATCTATACAAATGTTTTTGGAATGCATGAATTTTATATTGCTCCAGCAATTATGCCATATTGCAGAGTAGTTATGCTAATGCTGTATTACTTTTGCATGCAAACAATTGAAATGAGAGCACTGAAATGCAACTGCCTAAAACATAGGTTTCCATTGCTAGTTTTCTGCTATACAATGGGTCTGAATCTTTCCGTGTAAATTATTTTGCTTCTTTTGTCTACCTCTGTGTCATTTGTCTGCATGCCTACAATTATGTTGTGAGTGCACACCTGTCTTTGTGGGCTTCTAGATATGGGGAGTTTTATGAGACTGGAAGGATTTAGAGAAGCTGAAACAACCAGTACATTCTGTAAATGTAGTTTCTTTGAGGGTTTTTTGGTGCAAATTCCACACACTATCTGAAAAAATCCAGCATTTATGTAAAATGTATAAAGCAAAGGAAATCACCTGATATATGCTTGATAAGAAAAAAAAGTAACCAAACATATACATATACAGTACCTTGAAGAAATATTTTGGCTATGGTTAAATAAATGAATAAAATAAAAAAGAATTAATCTTAGCCTCTACAAAGTCCTCATATGCAAAACACACAATATGAATATCTGTTGTGTAATGTCATATTATATGCCGATTATATATGTTATTGACTTATCAGAAAACTCTGTGTCTTATTAACAGCTCTAATATTGCAGTATTATATAATCATATATTATCATATTACATGCATGGCACTGGTGCTACAGTGACAAAAGCTGCTTCCACAGTACCCATATTTCCCTTGAATTTCAGGAATTTATCTCTGTTTCTTGGAGTTTTTTTATTTGTTATCTCCAGAGAAGTAAAAGCACTCCAGTTTTTACTTATGACATTGGACAAGGTTAAAAACAGGCTTGGAGACAAAAACATAACAGAAAAAAATACAGAATGAGTAAATATCTGATATCACTCTCTTTAGTTATCAGTTAGGCTTTATGTAAGGCAATCCTTAGCCGTGGAAGCCAAACAACTACCTTAACATTGTTCTACTCTTATAATTGCTTTTTAGAGGAGTGGCTGTAACTGGGTCCAGAGGAATCTAATTAAGGGAAGTGCATTGTATCTCAACTTTAATCAGTTCAGGGTCCTTTAGGAAACGGAAATAAATCATCATCTAGGCTCCAATTTTTGTTTGGTTGGGTTTTTTCCGGTTCCAGGTAGTGGACTTGAAAAACCTTGGCATGAAAAAAAGAAAAAAAGAAATCACATATACTAATATTGAACAACTAATAATCCACAATTTGTTAAAAAAAAAGGAAAAAAAAATGGGATTTTTTTTTCCTGATTATATTATCTCATACCCTTTGCATTACATTCATTAATCAAACATATTTGTCTAATGCTATATCCAAATATTTACTGCATTGAAAGAGTCCTTTATTTATGACAATTAGATTTTCAAAGAGGATGGTATTGTCCCACCACGCCATTTGTACCCTAGTCTGGTTGCAACATTAACAAGATGAACATGTCAGTTACAGAGAGACCTATTCTTTATATATCCAATACTTTGTTTTTTTTTTTTTTAAATTAAGAAATCATCATATCATAGTCCAAAATGTAGGACTTTCCGTCACAACCAAGTGATCTAGCCACCAAAAGTCATTATCGCCATTCTTTTGTATCACCCAAATGATACTTAGTTATCTTAAAAAAATATACCAGCAGCAACAAGGCCTATGCAATCTCCCATAGCAAGCGTTAGTCTGGTTGGGTAATGTGTTACTTAGGGCAGGTAAAACTGTTTCAAATTTTCTCTGGCAAAGGAGATAAATTAATTACATTCAGGGTGACTACGTGTGTACTGTTAGCTGAAACTGTGTCAGCATCACCTCCTCCTTTGGCTGTCCTTTGATAGGAAAAACTAATCCTTTTATGTTTCTTTAAAGGATGCTGAACTCTGGGTGATTATTCAAAGCTGTGACTCCCTAGTGAAGGGCAAGCAGCATAAAGTATCTAGTTCTTCCTGAAAGGAGAAGGCTTAAAAGCCCTGCCATGGACGCTTTGTGTTACTTTGGGTAGTCCTGTCTTTACACATCAGCTTCTGAAGATTGCAGAGCTGTTTCTCTGCATTTTGTATAAAGAACTAGGGAAAAAGCTGTTACTTGTATTGTGTCTGAAATAATATAAATTTGGGATATAAACTGATACTATTTGATAAATTAACTTAGTCATATAAATTTTGCAATTCATAGGTGTGGGTAATTCCAATACTGTTAGTGAGACTACATTAAAAGTCACAATTTGTCTTCACTTCAGGTTCTGAAATATACCATGGACTGACTCCATGGAAAGTACATTTGTAAATTTTGAAGTTTACTTTTTCCTCTGGCTATGGTTATCCTTTCTGCTAGCCAGTGTAACCAGGGACATGTATCCTGGGAGAATATAAAGACTGGAATATATATGTGCCTGGATGTGTAGGGATGGGATTAGGAAAGTTAAGGCACAGTTGAAGTTGAATTTGGTGAGGGGAGCGAAGATTAATAAGAGTTTTTACAGATACACAGTACAAGAAAGACATGGACCTATTTGAGTGAGTCCAGAGGAGAGCCACAGAAGTGGCTGAAGTTCTGGAACCCCTCTCCCGTGTAGACAGTCTGAGAGATGGTGGTGTTCAGCCTGGAGAAGAGAAGGCTTTGGGAAGACCTTTCAATACTTATAAGAAAGACGGAGACTTTTTACCAATGCCTGTAGTGACAGCAGGAGGGGCAACAGTTTTTAACTGAAAAAGTGTATATTTAGATTTGACATAAGGAAGATATTTTTTACAATGAGTGTGGTGAGACACTGGGACAAGTTGCCTGGAGAAATTGTGAATGTCCATCACTGAAAGTACTCAAAGACAGTTGAAAGGGGCAATGTCCTTTCCAACCCAAACCATCCTATGATTCTATGATCCTAAACCACAATCAACAGAAGTTTTCTACAATAATATAATTTCCACAAACATCTGAAAGATTACTGTATTCTAATTTGCATTCACACTTATTCTCAATGGCAGCTACTGATCATGAATTTCCACTGCATTTCTGAAGTTTTACGTGATACCATTTTGTTGATGCCTATAGAGTCATACAGGCATAAAAAGGAGGATAATAATGGTAAAAAATCTCTATTCCTGCAGGTTAGGCAGAAATTTAGTCTTATGCTTTCCCAGTTATGAGTTGTTTTTATGATAATTCCATATTTGGTTTATAGGCTGTCAGACTGCAATATGTTCTGTCCTGCACTGATAGGGGTGTGCTTACAGACAGTTACAGCAACATCCACTGAAGAAGAGGGAAACCACATTTCCTTCCCTGGCCTTGGTCCTCAAATGCAGAGGGAATGAAAGAGAATGCTGTGGCTGTTTAATACCTAAAATGAGTTCTTACCACAGAAGATTCCCAACATTTTGCCTGCAAGAGTAGTGATTGAGCTAGGCATGCCATCTTTATGTCATTACAGATTAAACCAATGTAAAAAAGATTTTCAGCTGCTTCCCCTACACCTTTTTTTGCTACTGAATTTTGGAAAGATTTCTCATATAGTCAAGAAACAAAATGGCAGATTTACACAATAGGGTTATTATAGTAGTGTTTCAAAGAGTAGAAAAACTTGTCTATAAAAGTAATTGAAATAGTAACAATTTCTTATACATTGAAATTTGACTCGTTCACAGTGATATCTGGTCTCTTGTGCTTGTTTGTATTTATATGTGTGCATCATAAGTAATGAAAACATATTTCACAGTATATCCACAGTACAAAGATAAGGTTCTGTAGTATATTCAGCATGCTAATTTTCCTTTGTTTCTTTTATCTTTCAGTATTTAAAACTAAAATACAATGCCTAGCATCAATATAGGATAAAAGGACCGAGAGCAACCCTGCAATGAAGGTCTTTCTGGTACTGGTGGATGAAAAGCTGGACATGAGCTGGCAGTGTGTGGTCACAGACCAGAAAGCCAACTGTATCCCGGGCTGCGTCAAAAAAGCGTGGCCAACAGATCGAGAGAGATGATTCTGCCCCTCTACTCTGCTCTGTTGAGACCCCGCGTGGAGTACTGCATCCAGCTTTGGAGTCCTCAACACAAGAAGGACATGGAACTATTGGAGTGGGTCCAGGGGAGGGTCATTTAGATGACTGGGGGCTGGAGTACTTCCTCTATGATGAAAGGCTAAGAGAGCATTTTTCAACCTGGAGAAGAAAGGGCTCCAGGAAGACCTTATTGTAGCCTTTCAGTACTTAAAGGGGGCTTATGAGAAAAGTGGGGACAGACTTTTTAAAAAGGCTTGTTGTAATAGGACAGTATAGGAGAATAAATTTAAACTAAAAGAGTGTAGATTCAGATATAAGGAAGACCTCTTTTACAATGAGATGTTGAAACACTGGAATAGGTTGCCCAGAGAGACTTTGGATGCCCTATTCCTGGAAATATTTAAGATCAGGTTGGATGGGGCTCCAAGTAACCTGATCTAGTTGAAGATGTCCCCACTTATTGCAGGGGAGTTGGACTAGATGACCTTTAAAGATCCCTTCCAACCCAGACTATTATATGATTCTATGATAGTGAGGCAATAGTAGCTATAATTAGTGTTCAAAATGTTGTCTATAGTTCTGATCAAAGCACAGAACAAGGAACTGGAAACTCTTAAACTTTTTTCCTCACTTCTCTTTTTAGGTAAGCAACTTCAGTTTCTCCTGTGTATCACCTGTGGATGACTCTTACAAGCATCACCAGGTTGTTGTCAGGATTAATTATAATGTTTGCAAAGTTTCCTAAAAGGAAAAAAATGCTGTGCAAGCTCATAAAAAGTTATGTGATGTGTATGGTGAAGACGCCTTAAAACTATGGCAATGTCAGGATTGATTTGCTAAATTTCCATCTGGACATTTTGAAGGTAAAGATGCACCATGCTCAGAAAGGGCAATCGAAGTTGATAATGACAAAATAAACACATTGATTGAATCCAACTGGCATTCAATGACATGAGAGATTGCTGAAGATTTGAGCATACTGAAATCAAGCATTGAAAAACATTTTTAAAAACTTGGGTACTTTAGGAAGCTTGATATTTAGGTACCACATGAGCTTAAAGAAATTCATCTCACTAAGTATGTTGACATCTGTGATTCTCTCTTGAAATGTGAAGAAAACAATCCATTTTTGAAACATATGATATCAAGTCATGACAAATGGATTGTCTACAGCAACAACGAATGAATAAGATTGTGGAGCAAGCATCATGAATCAGCCCAAAGCACTTCAAAAGCATATATTCATCAAAGGAAAGATAGGCTGTCAGTCTGCTGGGATTTCAAAGGTATTGTGTATTATGCATTGCTTCCAAGGAACAAAACCATTAATTCAGATGCATACTGTCATCAACTGAATAAATTAAATGATACCATCAAGCAGAAGCATCCATAATTGGTGAATAGTAGAGATGCTATTTTTCTCCATTATAATGCTAGACCATGTACAAGTTTCGTTACTCGTCAGAAATTGTTGCAGCTTGGATGGGATGTGTTACCCTATCCACCATATTTGCCAGACCTGACACCATCAGACTACCATTTGTTTTGTTTTTTAGAAAATGTCTTGGATGGTTAAAACTTGACTGCAGATGAGGATATCAAATTGTTCTTGGAACTTTATTTTTTGCTGAAAAAGGTAAGAACTTTTTTGAGCATGGAATCATGAAGTTGCCTGAAAGATGGCAAAATGTAATTGAACAAAATGGACACTATATGGTTTAATACAGTTTTTGTTTCTCATTAAATATTTGACTTTCATTTTCCGAGAAAAAAATACAATTACTTTTTGACCAACCCAATATTTTTGAGGCACCTTCCCAAATGTATTTGTGTTCCTGTTTATTGCATGCTGCCTCCTTCAGTCAGAACTGGTCGTAAACTGCACCAGTTCATCTTTGCAAGTTGCTTTCATTTGGTAAATAGATGTATCCTCTGGACAAGAAGTTGTCTTTTCCGTACTTTGTCTTAAGAGCACTGCACTCAGAGTAGTCTGTTGTTGATATTCTATTTACAGAAAGAGCTGATGTTTTTGCACATTGAATCCTTATAAGTAATAACATTTATTTTTATTTAAAAAAAATTACTGCCCCCCTTCTTCATAACTTTGTTTTCCATTTAACTCACAACTTATTTGTCACATTTCTTTTCTTCATCATTGCTCTATATAGTCTCTACAAGTTTGTTTTACTTCCCCCTCCCAGCAAGTTTAAGAATAATTTTGGATCCTACAGTAGCACACTCTTAACTCAAAATATAGTTATTTATAGAAAGGGTTATCGTATCTGAAAAACACACTCTGGTTCACCAAAGCCTTTTTAACACACTGTTAAATCTGTTTAACACACTGAATCACAGAATCATAGAATATCCTGAGTTTTAAGGGACCTATGAAGATCTTTGAGTCCATCTCCTTTTTCCACACAGGACAACCTGAAATTTAAACTGTATATCTAAGAGTGTTGTCGAAATGCTTCTTGAACACCAACAGGCTTTAGGCCATAACTGCTTCACTGGGGAGCTTGTTCCAGTGTTTCAGCATCCTCTCAGTGAAGAACTTTTTCCTAATTGCCTCCTAACCTGTTAGAGTAAGAGGAATTATAGTGTTTCTGAGTTAATTTCCTGATATGTATACGTTAAGGTTATAAACTGAGATTTGTGTTAGACTTTCTTTCATTTGTCTATCTCAAATGTAGTTCCTAAGTTGAAAGCCTGGGTTCATGTACTTCACTGTGTGATTTTTTATTCTTCCTGCAGCCCATAAGTTGGTCTTTGAGTTATAATCCAAATGTTTTGTGAATTCAGAACATGACAGTGCAAGTAGAATTGGGAATGTCTGGTTATGTCTGAATGTTGTTGCAGGCAGATGTGACCTTTTTCTGTGCACTGTATCCAGCAGGCACAAGAATGCTTGTGCCAGTCTCTTGAACATTAGGAGTTATGTTTGCAGTGCCACAGGACAGCATAATTGATTTAGTCATCAAAGACTGGTGGAAGGAACACATTTAGAAATCGTCTCTTGGATACAAATCTCCCCTTGCTTATACCTTCTACTCGCTTTGCAAGTACATTCAGTATATCTCCTTATTTCCTAACAGTATATCTAACAGAAGCAGAAGGTCTTACTCACAGCAATCTCTGCTGTGTGCATTTTCTACAAGCAGTGGCAAACCCTAGTAAATCTTGCCCATGCTCAGAGCAAATACCAGCTGTCCTTGCTTGTTCTCTGAACCAGCTGGATGCAAGCCAGCTCTAAACTGGAAGCCATGTAGCTGTGTTAGCACAGCGCTGAGCCTCACTACCACACGAGCCTGAAAGCCCTGTCTCCCAGCAAGGCTTATTAGCTTAAACTCAGTACCATGTTAATTGTATCTCAGCATCTTCTGGTCTGCTGCTGGCTTGCATCCAGCCAGCCTAGAGTGCAGGCAAAGCTAGTTGCAACTGTCTGTAAAACACCCTATAGTTGCAACCCATGTTTATTTCCACAGCAGTGAGCCTTCCTTTGCCTAAAACCTCTTTAAAATTGGACTGCAAATACGTAGTAGAAGCTTTGTGCTTAGAGGCTTATCTCTCTAAGTAAGTAGCTCTTAAAATGGCTGGAGCCAGGTAGGGAGTATTCTTTGATAAATATATTGTTGATAAATAACTCCAGCTGTTTCTTCAAGAACTCTCATCTGTCATTGCCTTTCTTGTTTGATGCTGTAACTGTTTTTCTCTAGTCATTTGGACTTGAGTGAAAAAAGTATATCCTTAGTATATATGACTTGAAAAATTAATATTAAATGTCAGATAAACTCTAAAGTATATTTAAGCTTCTGTGCATTCTAGAGATTTATTTTAAACTTACAATTCAAGTGCTGCAGAACATACTATGTTTTACTATATTTTACTGGCATAACATTTCTTAAATTAAATTCCAAGTTGCAGAAGATCTCGTAACAGCAATTTTCAGATATTGTGTTGTAGCTGTAATATTTATTATTGGCATATTAAAAGAAGGCAGGAAGCCTAACTAATAGCTGGTTTTAGGGGATCTTTTAACTACAGTATTACAAAGATTGTTCAAGTGAAAAGTCTGTTCAGAACTTGAACTGTAATTTTCTTTGAAAACTCTGCTGCACGCTGAGTGAACTCGTAATTCTGAATGTTTGTTTCTGCATTTCAAACAGCATAGCTTACTATACTGATGAAGTAGCCACAAGGTAATTTTCAAATTTCAGCAATGAAGATCTTATCATAATATCCAAAAGGCACATACTGTACTGCCATCTGCTTATTTTTTTCTTATTAAGCTAAATAAGAGTCCAAACTTTTTTAAAACTATTTTGTTTAAAATATTTATCAACAGAGTGTCTGTGCATGGTAAATATGGATTTATTGTTAGCTTACAAAAATGTTTTTCAAAAAAAATGTTTTTGATTATTATGGTTTATACCCATATTCTTAACCCTTACACACAATATGATTTGTCTTTTTTTATTTTACAACTTTGATTTTGTTTTTAAATTGGTTTATTTGCCAGAAACAAGCACATATTGAAAAGTGGAAAAAAAAAAGAAGCCACCAACTAAAACTGCTAAATGTCAAGCACAGAATAAATGAAAGCTTATGAGAGAGGGGGAGAAAAAGACAAAACTTGTACGACCTAGGACAGAGTAACACCTTAATTCATCATGAGACTTCTGCTAGTTGAATATTTATAAATGTGATAACATACAAAAAGACCAACAAACTTGTCTGGTTTCAAATCATGCTTGTGGAAATCAATCTATCAGATCTTCTCCAATAAACTGGCATTTTACTTTCCAAACCTTTCAGCAACATCAGAGGATTTTCTTGAGGACATGCTATTTTTATTTGGTGTTTAATGAATACCTCAAGAAAATGTCTTCTCCCTCACCTTCCAAATGGTTAGTTTCTACTTCACCTCCTTTTCTCTTGCTACATAAGGTTATTCTAGTCTTTATGAGAAGACAAACTTATGATTTACTGTCTTGTCAACTCCTTGAGCAAAAAATAGCTTTCTTTTGTCAGATAGCTGGTGACTCAGTGTGAGGTACAGAAAAGTATATATTCCTGAGAGTTGTTTTTCTGAGTTATTACTGGAATATATACTTTGTATTCATTACAGATTTTTGTGGTGTGTTCTGCCTTTTGTATGAATATCCCACAGTGAAAAGAAAAATAACCCCAACACTGATAAGCTAGGCATCTGGCTGTATTTCACAGTGAGACCAGGACTAGACGGAAAGAGGTTTGGTTTTGGTGCATGTCCAAAAAAATCCATAATGGCATGATGCACTAGTGACATTCAATTGATAGGACACATAAAGCATTCATAGGTTTACTTCAGATAATTTGTTGTACTCATGTAAGCCAATAGAATACATTTTCTATAGCTCTACCATAGAGACAGAGAGAGTTATGTTAATATCTTTAAAATTACTTCCAGAACAATAGCAGTTCTTCTTATAGACAGCATATTGTTTCAAATTCAGTTGCACCTCAGATATATTCCCACATTATACTATTCTCAACTACATCTACTACTGTATAGGATGTCCTAGAACTTCTGCTTATATCATGCAGATTGGACTTAGGACTTTGAAAAGACTGTATGGAAGAGCAGATGGAGTCAGGAGTCATGGTCTAGGGGGTCTTAAATGGCACTAAGTACCAATATGTAGGCACCCAAATTACATCCTTGATGATTAAATGCATGATAAACTCTTAGCTGCTAATAGGAATGTTCAAAGATAACTGTGAGTGTTGATTTTTCGGGAATTAACAAATTAAACCTTCCCACTTCCTCTGCACTTTTGATCTCTGTTAAAAAAAAACAAACAACAAAACAAAACAAAAAACCAACCAACCAAACAAAAACCAACCAAACAAAAAAACCCAACAGCAACAAAGAAAATACCAAACCAAACCAAACCAAACCAAACAAAAAAAACCCAACAACACAACAATTCTGGGTTTTTGAAAACATCTGGTTATGGCCAAATTCCGCCCTGACTTTTCCAATAAGTTTCAGAGGGGTTTTTTGTTTGCATTTGTATCACGTGAAACAGTTGTTGTGAAAATTTCCCGTACTTTCATTTTTGATTACATACATCTCTCATCTAAAGAGGTCTGTACAAGGAAACAAGTTTATGTTAAGACCTTGAAAACTCACTGTCTTGTTAAGTACCAGCAAATAGGGTAGTCTACTTCTGCACAGTGGAAACTAGAAGTGTAATGAGTGCACACTTCTCTCTTTCACCAATGGTGGTTATTCAGACAGCTAAAACTGTCTCACTTCTGCTTTTTTCATGTCTCCAATTTCCAGGTATGAGCTTGGAATCACAAGCTGTCATTAAAAATTACTTTCAGTCGACTGGATACTTGGATTAAAATCACGCACCTGTTTAAAAATTACTCTCCAGTTATTTATAAAGCTGAAAAACTGATGTGATGTCCTTCATCACCATCTTCATAAAGCACTCTGGTTTTCTGTGTGGAAATATCTGTATTTTCCCGTTGCACAAAGCCCATAAATTTGTTTACAACTACTAATTCTAGTGGAAATCAGATATTTTTAAAGCAAATAAATAGAAATAATTCCTCTCTGTTTCTTCTCTTGCTCAATTAATCAGTTCTATCTCGTTTTTCTTCACTCCCTCAGTTAATCAGCTTTACTACTTTTACCCAGTCAAGGCTTTCTTACAAAAATCTTGTCTATCTTCTCTCCTCATTTCATTAGTTCATTTTTAAGTGACGAGCAATTATGGCAGACACTTGGAAGAATTACTCTATTGGGTTTTTCTGTGAGATGTTTTTGGTAATGGAGGAAGGGCTCTGAAGACAGCCCTTTAAGAAGCTACCTGAGAAGCTCCTCACTTTCCAGTGTCAGACCTACCTCTGATCAGGGCCAAGCCAATCAGCTTCCTGAAAGTTCATGTATTTAAGAGGGGTGCAGGGCACGCTCAATTTCTCTTTGGCAGCGGCCCTGACCAGCGCGGTACCAGATGCGGGTGGCCCTGGCCCCATCAGACTGGACTGGGCTGGGCTGGGCTGGCTTGACCCCAGCTTAAGCTTAAGCCCCGCTGCAGCTCCACCCTGAAAGAGAGGCAGGAACTTTTCAGAACCAGCAGAAGGGACCTGCAGCGAAGAAAGGAGTGGGGCCTGAGGAAGAACAACTTTAAAAAACACCAAGGTCAATTGAACGAAAGAAAGGAGAGGGAGGAGGAGGAGGGTGCAGAGCCCAGGTTCCCCTTTTTGCAACCCATGGTGACCCGCCTGCAGCCTATAGAGTTCACCGGTGGTGCAGACCCACATGAGCAGGTGGCTGCCCCTGAAGAAGCTGTGAGTCCGGGCTGAGTGTGCTCGAGCAGTTCGTGTGTGAGGGAACTGTGACCATGGACAGACCCATATTGGACTTTTGTGGACTTTTCTCTTGTGGGAAGGATGCCACATGGAAGTAGAGGGAGGCTGGGAGGAGTCCTCCCCTACCCCCGAAAGAAGGAGCGGCATCCCTGGGCAAGAGTGGGGAGGTGAAGAAACTGGAAACAAAACTGAGCCCGGGAAGAAGGGAGGGGTGGGGGGAAGGTGTTTGACTTTAAGATCTGGTTGCATCTCTCATTGTTCTACTCTGATGTTGTTGGTAACAAAATTGTTTTGTTTTAGTTTTTTTCTCTCTATGATGAGTCTTTCTTTTGCCTGTGACCTTTTTAAGTGGTGAGAAGTCCTCCCAGTCCTGGGAGAAAAATTAACTGTAAGACTGAGAACAATCTTCTGCATGGAAAATGTTTCTATATACCAAAGCATAAATTAATTTTTTTATCATTTATTGCCTATTTAAAAAAAAATCTCTAATGAGATTTTATGATATCTGTTATAAATTTGTACTTTTTTATATCTTACACTTTAAAAGTATAGTTTAAAAAGTATAGTTACTTTGTAAGTTAAGCTGACTTCCTCATGTTTCCATATTAATTGAAAGAATAACATTGCTAATAACTTTGAAAATGGTTTTATTTTTAATGCCAGAACAGAGCAGAAAGGGATGAGAGAGTTTACTTTGGTGTGTAGCTCCTGATATATCGAGTGGTGCTTTATAATATAATTTCACAAAATCACAGAATTGTAGGGGTTGGAAGAGACCTCTAGAGATCATCTAATCCTACCTCCCTGCTAAAGAAGGTACACCTAGAGCAGGTTGCACATGATAATGTCCAAAAATTATCAGCTTCATAAGGAAAACAACTTTGCCCCAGCCAAAGCTCCAATATTAACTTGTGTTCATTTAAAAAGAATACTGCTAAAACACTCAAAGGGAATTCTACAGTTCAGTCCTAGCAAAACCAGGATATATCCATAACCCTCTACTGGACTCTCTTTAGCGGTTTCATATCTTTTTTGAACTGGGGAGCCTAGAACTGGACACAGTATTCCAGATGTGGTCTCACTAGGACAGAGTAGAGGGGGAGGATAACCTCTGTTGTGAAAATGGGGAAATAAATCCAGTCTTGTGAGGCCGACACCAAATACACAACAGATGCAAGTCAGAAAACAAATAGTAATCATTTATTTACAGCAATATTTACAGGTTCTTTTGGATTGCCGGTGATAAATTAGAAAGGTAGAGGTACACTAAAGGTTGTATTACTAATATAATACCAACAACAACACACTATGAAACACACAAACATTAACAACAACAACAACTTGCCCTCAGTAAGCCTGGCTGCCTGGCAAATAAACAAGCCCATTGGAACAGAAATACAGTGGAGCAAAACCAAAAATACACTCAGGGAAACCTAGAAATGTACCTGAGGAGATATATAAAATACACTCAGGGAACACGTACCTGAGGAAAAATATAAAATACATTCATGGAATATAAACCTGAGGAGAAAATACATCACTCAACATTAGCTGAGGTAAATAATCTTACCCACAAGGTCACCCGAGTGGTGGGGATGGAGAGGGAGTGAATTTGTCAATCCGTCCAGTTCATCAGTATGTTTCCGAGTTCATCCTGTCCCGCCTTTTGGGCCAAAATTGGGGTAATATTTATACTCAAATTTCTGCATTACATCACCAGGCATATGTGTGGGTGGGGATGACTATAGACAATCTTATCACTTATGTTAATGTCACAAAGTCCATTAATTCACACCTGCACAGGTAAAGGTAATGGCCCCTTTGTTTGGGACACAAAGAAATGGGGGACTGGGACCATGAGACCTCCACCTCATTTCACACTCCTCCAGGCATCCAGATAACACCAAAGCGATGGTTGCCACCTCACCCAGTGTTTAGCACCTCCAGTGCTTGCCACCTCACTCAATGCTGAGTTTCATGCTTCCAGGCACGCAGCTACATGGTGTACATGATTTGGACTTTGTGACTAACTTTTGCTCTCTCTCTCTCCAACTTCCCTTGACCTACTGGCCACAATAGAGGGGGAGGATAACCTTCCTCAGCCTACTTGCCACACTCTACTTATTGCACCCCAGGATACCATTGGCCTTCTTTGCCACAAAGGCACATTGCTGGCTCATGGTTAACTTGTCATCTACCAGGACTCCCAGGTCCTTCTCCACAGAGCTGCTTTCCAGCTGGTCATCCTCTAATCTATATTGGTGTGCAATGTTACTCCTCCCCAGATGCAGGACCCTACACTTGCCTTTGTTGAACTTCATTGGGTTCCTCTCTGCCCAACTCTCTAGCCTGTCCAGGTCTCGCTGAATGCCAGCACAGCCTTCTGTGTATCCAAAGTTTTATTAAAAGCTCAAAATAAGAAGTAAAATGGAAGAAAATTATGCCATAAGAGGAAGAAATTAAATGTAGCATTAGAAAGAGTGAGAGAACTGGAATGCACTGTAATGATCTTTTTAGCACAATGACCACTGTTTTCAATATCACCAGACAACTGAGACCTCTAGAGATTTCCTAGTCCAACACCTACTCCAAGCCAGAAGTTATCTGAGACCTTGAAATCAAAAACTGTCGTCTCAAAAATCTGCATCATTTAGGATGTGTGAAGTTACTGTTCAGCATCTAAGGATGTTGTTAATTTGTTTTCTGCTGCTTTTTTATTATCTGAATATTATGAATTTAATTTTTCCAAATATCTTATTACCTTCTACATGATCAAATTCAGCAAAACGCAAGCCTCTAAAAACAAATGTAGAATTAAGCTCAAGGTGATGCAACCTCTAATCTGTCCCTTCCAGTGTCAGAAACTGGTCTTTGGAATTACCTCCATACAGTCTGCTAATATTATGTTTGACATACCTACATTGTGTATAGGAGGATTAGTCAGAACAACTTAGCAGAGAGGAAACTCAAAGTAGTAATCCAGTCAGTTTGGCTGATCTTTTGTGACATGAAGGATTCTAATGGCCTTTTGTCCCATTAAGGTCAACAAAGCATCTGCATTTTTCTTTTCTTAAAACGGAAGAAAAGTATATATATATAGTGTGTGTGTATATATATATATAAGTATATATACTTCATTTCAGTTGCTGTGTGTGGAAGGAAGGGTAAGGTGAAGTTCTTGCTGCAGAGATGATGAAGTGATTGTTATGGTTTAAGGGTTACCAGCCT
>NW_010187566.1:23478-23685 GCF_000695765.1 Mesitornis unicolor | reverse complement strand
AACGACACCACCATGCTGGGGGCGTCCGGAGACTACGCCGACTTCCAGTACCTCAAGCAGATCATCGACCAGATGGTGTAAGCTCTCCTCCCTCGGCCGTGCTGTGCTGCTCTCTCCTCCCCGTCCTCAAAGGCCTGGAACAGGCTGGACCCTGGGCTGGACCAGGCTGGCCAGGGGGGGGGGGGGGTTCCCACCCCCCGATGTGGT
>NW_010187566.1:22034-23254 GCF_000695765.1 Mesitornis unicolor | reverse complement strand
TAGGGTCTTGTTTGCGAGCAGCCGCTGTGGGGTTTGCAGGAGGGCGCTGTGCCCTGCCGGTTTGTGGTTTTAATTAATCGGCTGAAACTCTGATTGCAATTAGAATCGACGAGGAGCTGCTGGGAGACGGTCACAGTTACAGCCCTAAAGCCATCCACTCCTGGCTGACCAGGGTCATGTACAACCGGCGATCCAAGATAAACCCGCTCTGGAACACGGTCGTCATCGGAGGCCACTACAACGGCGAGAGGTGAGCGAGGGCGAGCGCCCTGGGGCTGCTGCTCGTGGCCGGGGATGCAGGGCGGGCTCTGGCCGGGTGTAGCTGCCCAAAAGCCGAGTCTGTCCCCACCACAGCCCTCCCTGTGCGGCCACCACAGCTCACAGCTCCGTCCCCTCAGCTTCCTAGGGTACGTGGACATGCTCGGCGTGGCCTACGAAGCCCCAACGCTCGCTACGGGTTACGGAGCGTACCTGGCTCAGGTAGGGCACCCTCGAGCGCAGCCACACGAGGGATCTCGGCGCTGGGTGAGCTGCTGAGCTATGAGGTTTGATTTCTTTTCCCCTCAGCCGTTGATGAGAGAAGTCCTGGAGAAGAAAGCCAGCCTGACGAAGGAGGAGGCGCGGGACTTGATCGAGCGCTGCATGAAGATTTTGTACTACAGAGACGCTCGGTCGTTCAACAGGGTAAGAGCCCGGCGCTGGGGTGGAGAGCGGGCGCCCGCTGCTCTCCTCGGGCTGTTCCCCTCTTCATCCCGGGCTGTTTTCTCCCCCTGATCTCAGGAAACCCCTCAGGACGTGGGGTACACCAAGATCCTGTCCCCAGGGCCAGGCCCCGCTGTGTCCCACAGCTGCTGGGCTCTGAGCAACGCTCGTTTCTGATCTCGCCCCCATCCCCACAGTTGTAGCATCCAGAGGCTGCAGCTGTTGAGCTTTAACAGCATTTCTACTGTAAAAAAAACCCTTAAAAGTTACTGAAGACGAAGCTGTTTGCAGCAGAGCTGCTGTCAGCGACTTCTCCCCTGGAGCTTTCCCAGGGCCCATCTTAAATTCAAGTGGAAATGGGGCTTTACCGACACCCATCGATGTTTTCTCTCCTCAGTATGAAATAGCGATCGCGACGGAGAAAGGCGTGGAGGTGGAAGGACCCCTGACCCTGGAAGCCAACTGGGAGATCGCCCACCTCGTCAGGTAACAAGGGGTTACACGCGCTCGCAGCTCTC
>NW_010187566.1:21571-22000 GCF_000695765.1 Mesitornis unicolor | reverse complement strand
CATGAGGGTGGGCGATGAGGGATAAGGTCCCTGCTGCAGCAGGAGTCACCTCAGTCCTTGCTCTTGAATTTGGGGGAGCGTGGCCAGCAGGAGGGAGCGCCCTGGGGTCACCCCAAGGCGTTTACGTAAGGGGGAAGCTTTTTTGTGGGCGCTTCCTCAGGGCAGGGGCAGCACCTGACAGCCACCGGAACGCGGATTTTCTTAGTGCTGCGTGCAGGTTGTTCGTCAAAACCTCTCCTTGCAGTGGCTTTGAATGATCTCCGACGCTGCTCCAGGCTCCTTCGTCCTCCTTCCGCCGTGCTGTGAATCCGCCGCTCCTTTTGAAGCTCTGATGCGACTCCTTTTGGAAACAAAATAAATCGGTTGAGATGAACCCGCCTGCGTGTGCTGGGCTGGGGATGGAGCCTGTGGGATGCTCCAAGGTCAGGG
>NW_010187566.1:13343-21399 GCF_000695765.1 Mesitornis unicolor | reverse complement strand
GAGATTTCAGGCCGGCTCCTGGTTTGGGGTGGGGATGGAGCCCGTGGGATGCTCCAGAGTCACGGATTTCAGGCAGGCTCCTGGTTTGGGGTGGGGAAGGTTCCTGACGGCTGCAAGTCCTTCTTGCTGAAATGCAGCAAAACCCCATGGCTTTTGTGTTCTTGTCAGGGGTTCTCCTCCTGTACCCCACTTGGCAGCGCCTTCAAGGGATGGGGAGCGGGGTCGGGGGCTCCCATCTCCCATGGTCCCCTCGCTGCTGGAGGCGCCGTTTGCTGTCCCCTCCCCGTCTCGGTTCCTGAGCTGCGGCTCCGTCGCTGCAGGAGGCGGCTCCTGGAAGGTTCACCCACGCAGGGCAGGACGAGCGCTGCTCTCGGCCGGTGCCCGTTCGCTAAATCGCAGATTAAACACGCAAGATTTGCCCCGACGAAAGAAAAAGCCACTGAGCCGTGTGGTCTGCAGCGGGAGCACACGGACGCCGTGGGGCGTTGCTGCGTGTGCCGTGTTCCTCCCGCAGCGCTCGGGCTCCCAACGGCCACCGATTCTGCTCGGGATGGGTAAAAACCTTCAGTCACCTGCAGGCAGAATGAAAAGACCCCTTCAAAGGAGGGGGAAGCAGCAGCAGCGGCGTTTCCAGGCTGAGCTTTCCCAGTCACCCAGCGGCTCCTCCGGTCCAGACCCCGCTGTCGTCCCAGTAACGGCCTCAAACCAGCGCCGTTCTGCTCCTCCAGCTCCCAGCGCCTGTGAAGTGAAAAGCATAGAGGGGAAAAGTGGAACAGGGGAGGCAAGGCAGGGGTTCAGTTTCTTCAGTTGTCTCAAATCACCAAGATCCTTTTCAAATCCTGTTGCTCTGCCAACTGCCCCTGGGATGTAAGGGCTCCGAAAATCGAAGCTCATCACCCTATAGATCACCCTATAGCTCTAGATCATCCTAAAGCTATAGATCCTATAGCTCACAGATCACACTATAGCCATAGATTATCCTAAAGCTAGAGATCATAGATCACCCTACAGTTCTAGATCATCCTATAGCTCATAGAGCATCCTAAAGCTATAGATCCTATACCTATAGATCACCCTATAGCTACAGATCATCCTATACCTATAGAGCACCCTATAGCTACAGATCATCCTATACCTATAGATCACCCTATACCTCTAGATCATCCTATAGATCATAGATAATCCTAAAGCTACAGATCCTATAGCTCACAGATCACCCTATAGCTACAACTTATCCTATACCTATAGATCATCCTATAGCAACAGAACACCCTATAGCTCACAGATCACCCTATAGCTACAACTTATCCTATACCTATAGATCATCCTATAGCAACAGAACACCCTATAGGTCACAGATCATCCTATAGCTATAGATCATCCTATAGATCACCCTATAGGTCCCCAGCAGCAGCCAGAGATGCTGCACCCCCAGCACAGCCCTGGCTGGCTCCAGGACAGCAACAAACCAGCATTACAGGCACTCCAGACAGGGCTCACCTTGGTATTTCTTGGCATTATATGAAAGAAATCCCTAAGTTATATTAAGAGGGGTGTGTGCTGCTACCCGAGATAAACAACAGTAAAAACACTTATTCAGGAGAGAGTTTTATTAATGGGTTTTTTTTTCAGAGTTTTATTTAAAAAAAAAAAAGAAAATCTGATGGGGAGAGCGGGTTGTTCCATTGAACCGAATGTAATGGGCAGAGAGGGGCTGCAGAAATGGGACAGAGGAGTGTTGAGGATGTGCAACCACGCTAATTACCAGCTTAATTACCAGCTTAATTACCATCTGGGCTGGGGGGGGTTTCTTCAGGAGGGAACCCAGCCCCTGACCCGGGCAGCGCTCGCCTCGGGGTGGGGGAAATTCAGACTGCGCTTTACACGGAGCATTACGGTACTGCCACGGGCTGCGCTTTACACGGTGCATTACGGTACCGCCACAGGCCGCGCTTTACACGGAGCATTACGGTACCGCCACGGGCTGCGCTTTCCACGGAGCATTACGGTACCGCCACACAGCTCTCCATAATAAAAACACATGTTTATAAATCCATTTCCCTGGTTTTATTAAATGTTCCACTTCTGTACATTTGAAAGATGAACCATTTACAGGTCTGCACATGCTGCCTCCTGCCGTCCTCCGCTGCGAGGGAAGGTTCACAAAAACCTCTATGGAAACAGAAAGGTGCAGGTGCCGCCGGGCTCCGTACGTCAAAACGCTCCCCCGTCCATACCATGGTACATACGATTAAAAAAACCCCTCAAACATGCAAACTGTAGAAAAATTTAAGCTGGCAGTGAAAAATAAAAGCAAACGTCTTCGGTGTCTTTTTTTTTGTTGTTTCCTTTTTTGTTTTCGTGTGCACGTCACAGTTTGTCTCCATTAAACCCCTCTAACTCTAAGGACCGCAGTGTCTGATGCCATCGCTCTAAGCAAGGTTTCTCAACCACCGTCGGTCAAGGTTTCATGGTCCGTGGGGGGTTGACCCCCACCCAGGCCTGGCCCCCCCCTCTCCCCCAAATTCAAAATAATTAAATTTCTTTGGAAAAAAAACCCCAAACAAACCAAAACCCAAACAAAAAAGCAAACCAAACCCAAATCTTAATGGCCAATTAGAGAAGGTTCACACATTAAAGCAGTAACTCAGAGCTAAATTTGCCACAGAAACCTGAAATCTCTGGGTCAAGTGTTAAAAAAAAACCAACCAAACAAACCCCAAGAATCGGTGTTAAGACAACCCAAAAGATTTATATACTGGTTCATTAGCTACATAAGTTTTCTCCTTTCTTTAGAAATGGTCACATTGACAATGTAGAATTCAAAACATTTCTGCACAATAAAAACGGAAAACTATGGTACAGTGAGGTAAAGAAAACGCAAAAATATTCACCCACGATATATTTTCAGAAAATACCAACACAGTGATTTTTTTTTTTGTTTGTTTTCCTTTTAAAAAAAGCACAAAACTTATAAATGAACAGCATCAATGGCTATTTATCTGAGTGATCGCCTACGAATTTCCTAAACCCACAAATCCACAGGGAAGTGTTAATGGTCTCAAACCCAACATTTATTTCCAACCCAACCCTTTCCGGATCGCGATTCGCGGCTCGGCGCTCAGATTTCCATCAGATCCAAATCGGCGTCTTCGAAGCCGTAGAAGGACTCAGTCTCGCTCTCCCCCTCGAAGAGGCGGTGGAGGATTTCGGGGTCTGCGCACTCCTCGGTCGGGGGCCGGTCCTGACCCTCGGCCTCCTCCTCCGCCTCCTCCTCCTCCTCTTCCTGCTGCTGCTGCTGCTGCTGCTGCTCGGCGCTGAGCTTCAGCTGCTCCTCCAGCGCGGCGATCAGCTCCTCCTGCATGTCGGCGTTGCGCGTGGGCGAGTTGGCCGTGCCGTCCGGCCCCGGCAGCACGCTGGCTACCAGGAACGACTGCTGCACCAGTTCGGGAGAGTCACTGATGACCTCCAGCACCTCGGCCAGCCAGCACAAAACCAGCTGGAGGAGGATGTCCGAGTCGCACGTGGAGTCCGCCATCTCCTTGGCTTGCTCCCTCCATTTTTTATGCAAGAAATTTTTCACAGTCCTTTTGATACAAACATCCAGAGGTTGGATTTTGGAGCTGCAGCCTGCGGGGACGACGGCGGGCAGGGTGCTGGAAGCGCTCAGCAAGGCCAGTACCTCTTCCGAGAGGTGCGTTCGGTGACAGTCCAGCACCAGCATGCCCTTGCTGTTCTGACACCGCGTGTGCTCCTGCCACACTCGCGACGACCACAGCTCCATCACTTCGTCGTCGCTGTATCCGCTCTCCTTCGCCTCCAACACGATGGACTCGGGCACGTTGGCGGGCTGCCGCACGCGCCCCCTGTAGAAAACCAGCGTGGGGAGAACGCTGCCGTCGGCCAGGATGGTGAGGACCACGTCGCACCAGGGCTCCCCGGTCCCCACCGTCTGCAGGGCGTTCTCCTTCCGGTCGTCGCTGCTCAGCACCTCCACGTCGAGGAAGAGGGAGATTTCGTCGATGGCCGCGATCATGGAGAGGGGCAGGTCCTGCGTGTGGATCTGACGCTGCACGAACTCGATGAAGCAGCTGGCGTTGTCCTCCACGTCTTTGGGGAGGGGGTGAGCCACCGCCCTGCGGGTGTGCGTGCTGAGGTTGTGCCGCAGCATGAACCTCACCGCCCACTCGTAGGAGATCTTGAAGCCGCCTTCCAGGGACCGGCCAATCTTGGTGGCTTTCTGGAACAGCGTCTCCTCGTTGACGGGCAGCTGCTGCTCTCTCTGCGTCAGGACCCACTCCGCCAGCTTCTCTTCGGCCTCTAAGCTGAGGTATTTGCCCTCCGACAGCGACGCCAAGTTCTCCTCTTGGAAAGCCTGAAACCTCCGCAGCCAGCGCTTGATCCGCCTCTGGGGATTTCGGAAGTGCTCCGCAGCCTGCTCCGTGGTGCAGCACAAGGCAAACAGTACGACCCGCAGCTTTTTTACCGACAGCTGCTCCTTTTTGCTCGCAGGCTCGGGCTCCTTGGACGGTTGCTCGTCTTCTGCGGCATCAATATTTAAGCACTCTTCTTCCTGGCAGGCCAGAGGTCTGCCGTAGGCTGCTGGGGCCAGCTCAGGCTCCAGGTCATCCTGCGCAGGTAACACGGACTTTGTTTTCACAGTAGCAGCTTTGCTGGGGGAATAGGTAGGACACGTGTTCTTCGTGCTTTTGTCCTGGGGCTGAACGTGCCTTGAAGGGAGGAAACACAGGACCTCCTTAAAACCCAGACAGATCAAGCTGCTGAGGGCAAACAAGCAAACAAAAAATATCCCCAAAGCCAACCCCATAACCTGAAACAGATGAGGGCAGAGAAGAGTTTACAGATTACCTGGAATGCGATAGACAAGTAGGCCCTGCGGAGAAAAACAAAAGAACAAAACCATTTGTAGCTGAACAAACAAAGAAGTCGGTGCCAACAAACAAGTCCTGCTACAGAGAGGAGGAGCAGCGTCCCTCTGTTACTCCGAAGCACCCCAAAATTCATCACCCATCCCTTCAAACCCCACGTACACCTTCAGCCCTCAGCAAGCGAAGGCTGCTTGAACCACACTCTTGGACAACAAAACTCCAGGGCCATTTGAAAGCACAGGAGGGGTCTGGTCAGGAAAGCTCAGCTTTGGCCACATCCCCCAGGTTTTGCAAGTTGACAGCACCACTTTTTTAGGCTCTATTCAAGGCCCAGCACCAGCAGCTGCTGAAGCCTCCGGGTGTCACTGGGTACAATGGTGTCCCCGAGGAACAGAGGGGCTCGCTGAAGCCCTGGTATTGTCCCTCCCTGGGAAGATCCCATGGGAAGAGTCATCAGTGACACAGAGCTCCAGGCACAGCAGCTTAACTCCCCAATCTCCATAACAATGCAGACCCATTCAGGCACTCACAGAAGGTCCCCAAAACCGCATTTTCTTAGAGCTCAGGGCTCAGCCCAAAGCTGAACAGGGATGGATTTGATTTAGGAGCTGATGTGTTACGTCCTGCATTTGTTTTCCCACAGCTTTTCTGCTCCTTTTTCAAAGTCTTACCTCGGAAAATAATGTTACTAAACTCGTGGGATGGATTGAAGACCAGATGTTTGGCCATGGCATCACCCTCGGATGTTACGAAGAGACAAGAGGAGCAGGACAGCTTCACACCACTGGAAGGAGACAAAAAAGAGGGGAAGAAATAACGAAGTGAGCTTAGTATCAGTGTCAGATGTGGAAATAAGTACAGCCCCTCATTAATAATTAACAGAAAAGGCGACCCTCCAGTGCATCCAGGCAGCATCCCCACCCCAGAACATCAACTCCCACTGCAAGGCAATGGGAGTCTCAGCACATTGCCCTTAATTCAATACATTGCCCTTAATTCAGCACATTGCCCTTAATTCAATGTATTTTCCTGCGTGGCCAAAAATAAGCAGAGCTTCTTGAGAAGCAGCTCATGAAAGAACAGAGGTGGAGGATCAGAAAGCGAACGCCCATCAGATTCCCAGGGGATTAAAGGAAGACGACAAGTTTTCCATTACCAGGCAGTATAGTTTTTAAACAAAGCCAAGTATTTTGGACTCTTCCGAGGAACATGGTTGCTGCAAGACAAAAGAGTTTTATCACATGTCAGAATTATTCTGGGTATTTAAAGAGCTGTAAAGCCCTGCAAAACACAGCACATTTACAAAGACAGACCCAGCCTCGAGTTTAATAATATTTTGCCCAGCAGCGTTGTAGTCAGGGAAATGAAAACTCTGTGTTTACATGGAAATAAACGTACAGTAACATTTTAAAACGCCCAGATTGTGGAATAACTGCTCCGCCATCCTCTTCTGTGGTCTATCCGCGGTCCTGCACAGACCTCAAGCACGGTGCGATTTCTTTTTCCTTAAGTTCTCACATTATTAAATACGAGAATTTTGCAAAAAATCCTAGCAGCAGTGAAAAATGAGGGCTCTCTGCAGCAGCACACCTGCTGCTAGCTACAACTCCGATGATTTGGGATGAACCTTTCAGCTCTCGCGCTCGGTTTTCTCATCCCATTCGAACGCCACCGCCCACGACACAGAATCCACGTCCAGCGTCCCGCAAAGCGCTGCAGCGAGCTGCAATTTCCCCATAGCCCTTTTTTTTCGGGGCAGAACAAGGCCCCTGCCCTCAGGATCCCCGAGTCTCACGTACTTGATCATGTGGTTGGCGTAAGCCCTGGAGCAGCAGGTGCTGTAGCGACACAGCGAACAGTGCACGTAGGTGGGGAAGTGGTTTGGGAAGTCGGGGATCTCGAAGCTGCACTCCAGACAAGTTTGCCGCCCCAGGACGCTCCTGAAGAGAAGAGGGACACGGTCGTTAGTGTCTGAGCGGATGCCTTTGGAGTTTAACCAGAAAAGAGGAGGATTTAATGCCATGTAAACCTGCAGAATTCGCAGTCAAACCGGTCTGATCTCACACCCCAGGGGTGCCTCACTGCCAGGCTGCGCATTTCCCACTTGCTGTAGTCAGCAGCATACGATTAAAACCCCCCAAATAACATTGAAGACAAGGCAGCAGGGCACAGGACGGGCAGGAAGCCCTCACAGTGATGAAAATCCACCGTTCCTATCAAAGCACCACGCTAATTCTGCGTTCGGCAGTTTCACCTTAAGGGCTTTCACAACTTGGCTTCATCCCGGTTTTGTGGGAAGCTCGATTCTCCTGGCATAAAGTTTCCTTGGCAACTGCTAAGACAGAGCTGCCCAGTGCCGAGGATCGCATTTACCCATCACTGTGGCATTAAAGAGCTGACTACGTTCTCTTTCAAGATCTTTTTTTTTAATGCGAAGTTTAGCAAAACGCTCTGACATTTTTTTGACCGCTCTCTTCTGGACGCTCCTCTGGACGGGCGGGTACAGGAAGATGGGCTGGGGATCGGCAGACGAGAGCGGAGCGGTTTCCTGGCCGGCGCCCTGCGGCATCTCATTCGAAGATATCGGCACTGCCCGCGGCTGGCCTCTGGACGCCCTGATTGTAACCTGCAGCAAACAGATACACCCACACCTCTAAAACACAGGGGCAGGAGAGATCTACCCGAAGTCAGACACCCCTGGTTGCAGCAGTTTTTATCACAGAATCACAGCTCCGTTTGGGTGGGAAGGGACCTTAAAGCTCCTCCAGCCCAGCCCTGCAGTGAGCAGGGACATCTTGAACCAGGTCAGGTTGCTCACAGCCCCATCAAGCCTGGCCTTGAATATCTCCAGGGATGGGGCCTGCACCACCTCTGGGCAACCTGGGCCACTGATTGACCACCTCATGGGGAAGAGCTTTTTCCTCAATCCAACCTAAATCTGCCCTTTTCCAGTTTAAAACCATCCCCCCTGGTCCTCTTGCTCCATGCCCCAGTGAACAGCTCTTCCCCAGCTTTCTCATAGGCACCTTTCAGCTCCTGGTGGGTGCTCTAAGGTCCCCCCGCAGCCTTCTCTCCTCTCCTCCAGGCTGAACACCCCCAACTCTCTCAGCTGTCCCCACAGCAGAGCTGCTCCAGCCCCTCACCATCTCCATGGCCTCCTCCGGCCC
>NW_010187566.1:0-13295 GCF_000695765.1 Mesitornis unicolor | reverse complement strand
GCAGTATCCAGGTGAGGTCTCACCAGAGCAGAGCAGAGGGGCAGAATCACCCCCTTGATCTGTTGCCACACTTCTTGCAATGCAGCCCAGGATGGGGATGGGTTTGGGCTGCAGATGCTCATTGGTGGCTCATGTCCAGCTTCTCATCTACCAGTATCCCCAGTCCTTTCTTAGCAGAGACCACAGGGGTGCTCCCAGGACAGGATTTGTCCCAGCCAGGGCAGCAGTGACCAAAAAGAGGACACACGACTCAAGCCCCAGCAGCGCCTGCTCATCCCTAATGACGACAGAGAGCACCCAGACCGCGTGTGCAGGCACTGTCGCTCGTAGACACCTCGGGTAGGTGTTGTGGTTTAGGGCTGGGCTGGCCACTAAATGAGTGTTTAACCTCCAGCAAGACACTTTCACCTCCTACCACTTATTATTTCTATGCAGGATCTCATTAACTAAACACCCACAGCACAGACAGGAAACAGAGTGCTTTTCTGTCTCAGTGAGAGTGGTTTAAGTGACACAAATATCAGTCTCGCAGCACTTAATACTGGTGTTTCCCCAGGAAACAGAGGACAGAGGCCTGCTGCTACCTTGCATTTCTTACCTTGGTTCCAGGTTTCAACCCTTCCAACTGTTTGGGCTTCCGGAAAGTTTTGTGGTGCTGCAGCTTGTGTTCAATTTTATCCTTGGCAAATAGGAACTGGAGTCTGCACTTGTTGCAGTGATAAACACTCTTCTTCTAAAGCAAATGCAGATGAAATATTTAATTGCAGAGAAACAGAAGCGACAACACAGCAAGGTTTTTTTATGTTTAAAAGAAAAAGGAAGACACTTTCCCCCTCTTTGAAACCAAAGGCAATCCCATTTTTCTTTACCATCTGAAATCCCCTTTCTGCCAGACCCCATATTTGGGGTGTTTTGGTGTTTTAATTAAAACCATCGGGCTCTGCAGAGACACCAGACCTGGAAGAGCATCGGGCCAAGTCTTACCCAGCTCCTGTAGCCAAAGCAAGGCACAGCAGAACAGCACAAGGAGCAATGTCCCTCCAAAAGCTGCCTCTGCCGGGGGTCAGGGAAGGACTTGAGGGGCAAATCAGCTCAGGCACTCGACGAGAGCTGCGTTTCTATATTCTGAAAGCACGCTTCAGCTACACCCACACAAAACATGTCATCAGTATAGCCAGCGTATATGGAAACAGAACACTGAGCTATGAAGATGATATTAATTTGTGTGCACACAGAATTATTTACTCATTTATTCATGTAAACCCCAAATGATCACAGAGCCCGCTGTAGGTTAACCATCACATGAAGCAGACAGTTCAGTAAACCAGGCTGTGTGCTGCTCCCGAAGGAGCAATGCCTCTTCCACAGCACAATCCCTGTGAAAAGTGTGGACTGACAGCATGCAAATCGCATTTGTTACGGAGGGAGCACGGCGTCTCCTAAAACCCCTCCTACAACCACGTTTCCCTTCTTTCTGTTTCTGTTTCAAGCCAATGCTCGCCTAAGCACACGCTCACCACTCGTGGGACCTCTGTGGCATGGGAACAGCCTTGAAAAACACGAATGAAGAGACCCCAGCCCTGACACAGTACCTGATGCCTCATGAAGTGCTGTTGGAAAGCGTTGCCGTTCTTGAAGACTTTGAGACAGTACGGACAGAGCAGGTGCCGCGTGTCCTCGTGGATCATTCGGAAGTGGCTGTCCACTTCAGAATAGAGCGACGAGCGGTACTGACAGACCTACGGGAGCACAGTTAACAACTGTAAATCCTTGACAGCGAAATAACATGGCAATCTATCTCACATCCACCACTGCAGCGTGGAGACCTTAATGCAATGCCTAGGACCCAAAGGTATCCAGGCATCAGTGGAGTTCAGGAACCAGGTCCTAAAGAACCTGCTGGTTTATTCCAGCTGTAAGACACTCCATCAAGCAGTGTATATTCAGAGTACTTGGGGAAACAGGTTTGAACCATGTGTATAAAAAGAAAGGAGTGACAATACAAGCTCCAGTACCAAGAAAAGAAAGAAAAGGATGAGAGACAGCCAATGCGAAGCAGCTGGAAGATATTAAAAAGCAGTTTCTTTGGGGTCTATGTAAAATGCAGAATTGGAATAGCATGTGTTTTCACATCACGTATTTCAGAAGTTTCTTCTCTGGTTTTTCCCCTTTTTGGAGTGTTAGGACCTCTGGGTGGAGATGACTCGTGCAAAGTCAATGCAAGCACAAATCTCATGGCGACAGAGTGTCAAGAGAAGGTATCACACAAGCAACAATCTCATCTGCTCCGCAGTGACAACTTATTTTGATGGCACAGCAATTTGCCTGCAGGCCCCGGCAAGAAAAAGCAAAATCAGGCTCCGAACGCCACGGTGCCCTAAAAGCCACCAGACTTTGGAGTCTACAACTGAGAAACAAAAATGCAAGGGGCTCCACAGCCCCATTCCATGGCCTAAATCTGGCTTGGACCTCTATGAGCCACACACTTGGCTGAAAAGCGCCTGATTTCCTCTTATTGTCTAGTGTGTGTTTATGCAGTTCAGCCCCTAAAGCATTTCTGATACCTGACAAACGTAGGGCATCTCCCCAGGCTTGTGAGTGTCCTTCATGTGCTGCAGGAACATGGGCTCGCTCTCGAATGCCCATTCGCAAATCTTGCACTTGGCTGCAAAAGAAAGGCAAGGCAGGTAACAAAAGAAAATAAATCCCTGTTAAAACAGACCGAAGAATGAGTTGTTACACTACCAGCTACAAGTTAAGCTTAAGAAAACAAATCAAACAAAAAAAAAAACCCCCTAGCTCTCAACTCTCTGAATTGGGTTCACCGCAAAATATATCCCGAGAGGTTTCCAAAAGGCAGCAAAAATTCTCTTAAAAATTAAGTTCTATCCTGACACCGTTACTAAACTTGATCTTTACAATACTCTTGACAGGAAGGTTTTGCAGAAACGTAACTGAGATGGATTTTTCTGCTGGCCTCCAAAAACCGACGCACCAAGGGGCAAGGCAGAACAGATGCTCCTTTCGCAACAGATGTGCGGTTGATACGAGACAGAAACCTCCTAAACCTAAACAAACAAAAACCCAACTCACTTGTTGACTCATAGGGACTGTGGACGTTCTCCAAGTGGCACTGGAGCTGGAAGGGAGTGGAGAATTGTCTGTAGCAGTGCTGGCAGATGGTGTGGACGTCCACCTCGCCGTTCTGCTGGTCCAGCTCCACGTGGTGCTTCATGTGGTTCATAAACCTTAGAGGTGAAGGGAAAGGGTGTGAAGAGAAATTCAAACTGAATCTCCCTCTATCCAGCAACCTCCTGCTCCCTAAGCCTAAGGAAAGCGAGAGGACGTTCCAGGTTCCAGTAGAAATTGGGGAATGACCGATTAGAGAGCAGCGTAGGGGAAAGGGACCTGGGGGTCCTGGTGGGCAGCAGGATGACCATGAGCCAGCACTGTGCCCTTGTGGCCAAGAAGGCCAATGCCATCCTGGGGTGTATCAGGAGGGGGTGGTTGTAGGGCAGAGAGGTTCTCCTCCCCCTCTGCTCTGCCCTGGTGAGACCACATTTGGAATATTGCGTCCAGTTCTGGGCCCCTCAGTTCAAGAAGGACAGGAACTGCTGGAGAGAGTCCAGCGTAGGGCTACAAAGATGATAGAGGGAGTGGAGCATCTCCCTTCTGAGGAGCGGCTGAGGGAGCTGGGGCTCTTTAGTTTGCAGAAGAGGAGACTGAGGGGAGACCTCATTCATGGTTAGAAATATTTCAAGGGTGAGTGTCACGAGGATGGAGCCAGGCTCTTCTCGGTGACAAACAATGATAGGACAAGGGGTAACGGACACAAACTGGAACACAGGAGGTTCCACTTCAATTGGAGAAGAAACTTCTTCTCAGTGAGGGTGCCAGAGCCCTGGCCCAGGCTGCCCAGAGAGGTTGTGGAGTCTCCTGCTCTGCAGACATTCAAAACCCGCCTGGACGCCTTCCTGTGTAACCTCATCTGGGTGTTCCTGCTCCGGCAGGGGGATTGGACTGGGTGAGCTTTGGAGGGCCCTTCCAATCCCTCACGTTCTGGGATTCTGTGTGAGGGACTGTGCAGTGCAGAGGTGGTGCCATTTGCTTTTGAGCACTCCTGACCCCGATGGCGACAAAACCCTTTAACAACACAGCAGCTGGCTCAGAAGAATACACACTAATACACTAACACACTCCATTCCATCAAAGCATTGTCTCCCTCTGTTGAAGAAGCATTGAATAAAGATGAGAAGAGCAGTTCTTCAAGAAGAATTATTTCCTAGTAAGACTAGCGGCAAGCAAATGAGACATCTCAGCTGAGGAAAACAAACGCAGTTATTCTAACCACGCAACCTCCTTACAACTTCTGCCCTGACTGCACTGTGTGACGATGGCCACGTCTGAGGTTTACAACTCGTTTTTGCTCCTGCAGATCAGAGGTATCCAGACCAGCACAGCCTGTTTCAGTGGCACATCACATCCCTCTTACCGTATGTTGTTCTTTAGCCTCTTGGTGCAGTGCGGACACCTGAAGGAGGTGGGAACCTTGGGGAAGTTGAGCAGCTGGTTCACTTTGCCACCGTCTCTGCCATAGTAGAAGTCATCTACTAACATGATGAGCTTACTTTGGGATGAGTCGACTACGTTTTCGCTTGGCTCTGGAGCTTTAGCAGGTGGGGACAGTGCGGGGATAGGAGTAGAGGAGGGTGGTGAAGCAACAGCCGTCGTTTTTTCTGGAGATGGAGGCTTTGCAGATTGAATATTTGGTTCAGATTCTAGAGATTTTCTTTTCTTGAGGAATTCAACCATTTCAGGGCAGCAGTACTAAAAGGAAAAAGAACAACCGACCCAAAGCACACATTAAATTGTAGGAAGAAATAGAGATACTCTTAAATGCACAAAAATTAACCAGTACTATGTAAAGACAGAGAACTCTAGGAAAGAGCAATGCCGATTCAATACCCAATTTTCTCTGTTGATTCTTTACTGCTAAGTAAGCTTAGACAATAAAGACATCCCCTGGCACCAACAGGGCTGCCTGCTCCCCATGGGGGATGCTGTGAAAGCCCTGCCAAAGGCCTCTCCTTTGCCTCTCACCCTCTCCTATCCATGCTCTTCCTTTTCACAGCAGTACCTGATCTAGGGAAATCTGGTCTTTGCAGTCCACAATCACGAGTAATTATCCATGAACTGCTCGTTGCAGAACAGTTACTTACACACATATGTCCTCTTAAAGCTTCAGTGACTCGAAACTGAGCATCACATCTCGGGCAGACCTTCCTGCCCCCATCTTGCAGATCAAAGGTGGGAATAGGAGATGAGCTGACTGTAACAGGAAAAACACAACAAAATCAGAATCCTCACACTTCATTCTTTCGGGTATATGAAATACTTTGGTTTCAAGCACTGTACTTTTAACTACTAACTAGACTGGAAGAGGCAAGCACCTTAAGAAGGTGTTTGCTTTCTCTGGAAGAAGAGAAGCAAAGCTTTTATTCCTTTGCCTCCTTGTGTGGAGTATTTCAGGTGTGTGTGCTTCCAAATATCCACAAACAAAACAGAATTACTGGATAAAAACGTAGAAATAGAGAGGAAGAAATGAACAGCCAAGCTTTTCAAGTGTTTGTCCCTATTATGAAGGCTCAGGAGTTACAGGTCAGCATTTTTTCACTCCAGAAAATAAACTCTCAGCAGAACGGATCGAGCCAAGAGCTGCTGCAGACAGCACCTTTGGATGATGACGACGACGACTCTGAAGCACTGGATCTCTGGGAGCCGTGCACGGGGCTGCTGTTGGAGACCACGAGTGGGCCAGGGCTCTGGCCCAGCGAGGGAACCGTGTTGAGGGTGTTCACCAGCTTGGCCACCTCGTTGCTGTTCTCACCCGTCACTCCGGGCCTCTTCACTGTCACGAAGCTGGCGATGCTCACTGCCAAGGGAAGGGATCATACGGCAACACTGAGAAGGAATCGGTAGGATCTGGTTTGCTGTGTGAATCCCACCCCATCTGCCTTGGCTCCTACTCTTCTACCTCGAGTCTTGACCAGCAATAGTGAAGCCATTCATTATCCTGTCCAGTAACACGAGGACGGGCAAAATTGGGAAAGGAAAACTCCCTAAATTTCCAGAATACGCTAAGATAAAAGCCATGTCCCACGATGAACTAAACAGGATATTGATGGTCCCAAACATTATTTGTATTTCTTTTCTAAAGGCAGCTGTACATGATTACGGCCACTTAAAGCTAAAAATAACCTGACTGCTTGCTGCGCGAAGAATTATTCTCTTCCTTTTTAAATTGTCACTATTCTTGAGCAATCATTTCACTCATGAATTCAGCTAACATTCAAAAAACCCCAAAAGCAACATGGTTAGCTTCTGCCCGTGTTCATCATCTATTTGATGTTAACTTCCCCAAAAACACATGTGATTAACAAATGGTATTTTTCACTTCTGGGGGCTTGTAATTGATGGTCTCAGGACATCCTACAAAATAAAATGTAACTGGTTCTCCAGCCCAACTGGACACGGTGGCAGGATTATCCTCATTTTCCAGGTCGGTAAGAGAGATGAAGCGTGAGTCAGTGACAGAGGCAAAAATAGAAGCCAGGAGTTGTGACTCAACCTCTGTCTTTCAGCTGCTACGCCGTATGCCTGGAGATCAAATTCTAGACAGCGTTACACACTCGAGTCCCCTTGCTTTTCCACGGCAAGTCTTACCTAATTTGGGGTTAGTAGCGTGACAGGGCTGCCCTGGCTGCTGCACAGTTAAGTGTCCGAGTGGTGTTGGCCGCGCTGCAGTAGGAGTTGTGGAGGTGCTGGGTGTGGACTTACTTTGCTGTTGTGCCTGGGACTGCGGTACCGTGCTCCTGATGGTGAGCGTGGCCGGAATGACCGTGGTGAAGGTGTTGGCGGCGGGTCGGACCGGCATGGTCGTACCGGGTCTCACCTGGGCCATTTGAGAGAACACCTGAGGAACTCCGACTGTTGGTTTAACAAACTGGGTACCTGGGGCTTTAAAACAAAGGAACACAGAAGGTAGACATCAAATAATATCCGCAAAGAATCAAATTCCATTCCCTGCACAGTAATACCCGAGCGTAACCCCTTCTCCAACACTGCTGAGCTCCCCAAACTGCTCATTTCAGTGGAAGTTTGAGAAGTTCAGCACCTTAATTTCAGCTCCCAAGCAGGCTAAAACCGAACGTGGATGCAGACGGAGCGAAGATTGTGTTTACAACTGGTTTTAGGTGCAATTTTACAAAAGGCCCAAGCAGCTTACAAGCATAAATCCCGCTGACTTTCATGGGGCTCACAGTCCTCGTCACTCATAGAAGGCTTCTTAAGGCAGGACAAGGGTGATCCTGCAGCTGCAAATTACTTTGTGATATGAGGCTCTGGAGATTTGTTCTGGGGAGAGTGAAAGGTGACTCACAAGAAGTCAACAATATTCGTGATAAGGCAGCTGCACAGCACCCATGGGTTCTTAGTCTTTCTGCTGGTGCATGACACGAACTGGCAGCAGAAATCAGCATTAGAAAAATCCTCCTTGGGGTGAGGCTTGGTTTCCAAGTTGGGGAGCACCAGCGTGGCACGAGGAGACTTTGAAAGGAAGGAAGAGGGGGGTTCATGGGCTGGGATCTTGCAATGAAGTTAGCCAAGGAGGCTTTTTGAAGAGGCCAGCTTATAAGGAGCCCTGTGAGGCAGATTTTCCTTCCAGCTGGAAGTCCCCTACTCTGCAATGTGGTTCGTTACTGCCATCAAAGGGCCTAATCTGCTGCAAAACGGCCAGTGGGATTACAGCCACAAACACAGCCAAATCTCACTGTCGTGGTTGATACACTTGTTCTGTCACCTGATGACTCCTCTCCACCTGGGGAGGGGAATTGGGAAAAGGAAAGGAGATCTGTAGGTTGAAATAGATTTAATAACTAATATTAATAAGAGTGTTGATAGGAAGGACACAGAGTTATACTCAGCCAACGCTGTGGAGGAGTAGGCCTCAGGGTTAGGATGGTGGACAAGTTCTTCTTGAGATGACAGCCAGGGAGGAAGGAGGGCTGCCCTCAGCAAACTCATCCATTTATAGTGAACATGACACTTATGGTATAGCAGAATACTAATTGGTGAGCCTGAAGTTTCCTGGGTTTCCACTTCCCCCAGCCTCTGCACCTGTTTATCTCAAGACCACTGAAGGCCTTGATCAGCACATACCAGTGTTAGTTGAAAATGACAACAACTGTTTTCGTTTTAGTCTTATCACTTTGTTCCCACGAAACACAGTGGTGCAGTCCTTAGAGAAATGCAGTTTTCCTGAACAGAAAACTGAGTCTAAAACTCTATCCCAGTAAACCAGGACACTCAGCTCCTACAGAACTGATGCCCTGTCTTTAGAGCTACTGAATATGCAGGTGAAATACAGATTTCTATTATTATTATTTTAACCTCTGGTACTCTAAAAGGAACCCAGGAGTGGTTTAGGCTTGTTTCAGTCCTCACCTGGGACGAGGGTGATGGGTCTGACTGTCTGGCCTTGCTGCACGTTCAGAACAATCCCAACCTGGTTCATGGTGTTTTGGACAGGCCGCACGTTCCTCACGGGAAACCCCTGCAGTCAAACAGTACCGTGACCATTAACACACCGAGCACACCTGGAGCACTTTCAATCTCAGCTTTCTACCCTAAAAAACCCCAATAAACAAACAACCCCCCTGCAGCTCTATCACCTAGAGATCAATTGGACTGTGAGGCCACGCTGCTCTGAGCCAGCAGCAGGGCCACCTTCCTCAAACTCCACCACATTCTGACACAGAGCCTCCACTCTCAACCTCTCCTTCCAAAAGCACCTACAGAAACCTTCTCCCACCTCTGACACAACTTACTTGAAGCAGAGGTAGTTCCCTTTATTTTTTTCCCTTTATTTCTTATTTTAAAGCAAGAGGTTTGGTAAACACGGGCACTCATTTTGTAGGAGTGCTTCTGCAGGCAAATGCTTAAAGAAGCCAGTGGGTATTTAAGAAATTACCTGTGTATTTCCCCAGGGAAATACTACAAAGCAGTGAAGTATTCAGTGAGGTCAAACCCCCCCTGAGTGGGCAGCCCCACCGACAGCAGGGATCTGGGCTCCAAAAGTGAGAGCCAGCGTGGAGTCCCATCAGTCTCGCGCTGGCTCCACGGGACCTGCTGAGGTGTGGAACGTGGCCAATTTTCCCCGGTGAAATCACAACACTGCAAAATGACTGGGAGCACAAGCTATTTCTAAACAAAGCTATTTCTAGACCGACATAAATTAAAACCCCAAAAACCCAACAGATTTCAGCTCGAGTGTAACACCCATTCAAGCACACAAGAAGAACTGAAACGGGCCTCTGGTTATTTCCGTACAGAGAGGAGGCTTCCCCAGACGAGTGCACCAGAGGTTGTGTCTGGGCCATCCTGGCTGGCAGGGCCCTCACCTGGGTGGTGATGAAGATGGGCTGGCTGGTGACCGGCGAATTCGTGACGTGGTTGGCGTTCTGCATGATCTGTACGGGTCGCAACACCGGCTGCGTCACCATCGTGCCCAGACCCGAGGCCGGGTTTTGGGTGAGGATCAGGGGCTGTCCGCTCTGCTGAACAAGAGGATTGCCAGCTGCAAACAAGCACAAACACGGCAGAAGTCACATCTGTCAGGTGAGGAGGCTGCTGCTTCTCACACACGCTCAGCTGCCAATTTTAGTCTTCAGAACTGGAATGAGTTTTCCAAAGCACGCTTCAAAAGTAAACTTGTGAAACCATCCAGCTCCTCTACACATTGTTTAACAGTCACGGGAACTGGGTGTTCAAATCCCTCAGCCTGGAGCAACCTCAGGGATGATTATTCTGGCTCCTACGCATTTTGAACACAGCCACAGCCGCTACAGAAAACAGCTTTTCCAGTCTCATTAAGTAAAAATTCACCTGCTGGCAGGTACCGGGGAAACTGAGGCTGAAGCACTACAACCCCTGGCACAGGACGGGCACCAGGGGCAGAGCAACACCGAGCGTTTCTGAACAGCAGCGGCTGCAATGAAGCGGGACCAGGAGGTCACAGGATTTCTCAAGTAACCTAAAGTTGTCTGCAGCATCCTCAGAGAGAAAAGAGGGACTGAACCCTCACGGAGTGGCAAACTTCAACTTTAACAAAAGGAAATAAATAAGAGACTGAAAACATCTGGGTCACACCGAAGCCACGATGTGCAGCCCATGTCCTAACAACATCATATGACAGTTCAAAGTGGTTATTCTTTTAATTCAGAAGTGAAACAACCTGTGTGAAAAGTGAAGCTGGGGAAAAGACAGTAGTTTTAAACTCCACACCCTTAATCACAGCATCACAGGATATGAGGAGTGGGAAGGGACCTGGAAAGCTCCCCCAGTCCAACCCCCCAGAGCAGGGGCACCAGAGCAGTCACCCAGGAACACGGCCAGGGCTTTGGGTGTCTCCAGACAAGGAGACTCCACAGCCTCTCCACAGCCTGGGCCATGCTCTGCACCCTCACATCAACAACTTTGGCCTCATGTTCACATCACCCTCCTGTGCTCCAGCTGCACCCATTGCCCTTGTCCTGGCACTGCCAGCACTGAGCACAGCCTGGCTCCGTCCTCCTGACACTGCCCTTTCCAAATGGAGACCAGCAATGAGGGCACCCCTGGGCTCCTCTGCTCCAAGCTCAAGAGCCCCAGCTCCCTCAGCCGCTCCTCAGCAGGAGATGCTCCACAGTGGTCACCGCTCCAAGTGATAGCGCTCGTATGGTGAGGAAACATGGCAAGGCCACTGTCTGACCATGGGTGCTGGATCCACACCTCATCTCTGTGGCCCTGCTGGACTCATTCGAGCAGTTCCTGTCCTTGTGGAGCTGAGGGCCCAGAGCTGGACACAAGATTGCAGCTGTGGTGTGAGCAGGGCAGAGAAGCTCTCTGCCCTACAACCACCCCTTCTCATGCACCCCAGGATGGCGTTGGCCTTCTTGGCTGCAAGGGCATGTAATAATATCGCACAATACATGAAATATTTTGCATGAGTCCTTCGGTACGACAGCACGTCCCTAGAATTGCAACCAAGCAGGTGACACAGCTCAAGCAGACACTGCACATCAGCCCAGACCCAGACCCAGACCCAGACCCTGTGTATGGCTGCTCCAAGTCAGCTTCACTTGGTAGTAAAACCACTCAGCTTCAAACATCTTCACAGGGGTTTACACCAATGGGTTTTACTCATTCTTTGTGTGTTTGACACTAACTCACACTTCACACTAAGCAGCAGTAACTCTGCCCCTCGCACTCGTGCTGATGTACCTGCCAGGGAGCTCTAACACCGGTGCTGCCCACCATGGCACCCAGAGGGATCTATTTCCCAACGGATTTTCATACTATATGGATACTACAGACTTACACCTGCCTGATAGCTCTGCCGTGGGGTTCTGTGCTCAGGGACACACCACCTCATGAAGCTTTGGCTGCAAACATCCCACGAGCACTGCTGGAGTTACCCAATGCTTCCCATCACATGCAGATGAAAGGGGTATCATGAACTGCGTGGACTGAGGTGTGTCTCACAGAATCCCAGAACGTGAGGGATTGGAAGGGACCTCCAAAGCTCATCCAGTCCAATCCCCCTGCCGGAGCAGGAACACCCAGATGAGGTTACACAGGAAGGCGTCCAGGCGGGTTTTGAATGTCTGCAGAGAAGGAGACTCCACAACCTCTCTGGGCAGCCTGGGCCAGGGCTCTGTCACCCTCACTGAGAAGAAGTTTCTTCTCCAATTGAAGTGGAACCTCCTGTGTTCCAGTTTGTGTCCGTTAGCCCTTGTCTTATCATTGTTTGTCACCGAGAAGAGCCTGGCTCCATCCTCGTGACACTCACCCTTTAAATATTTCTAACCATGAATGAGGTCTCCCCTCAGTCTCCTCTTCTGCAAACTAAAGAGAGTGTAGCGTAGTGTGCCTTGAGGCTTTGCCTTATTTTGCAGCAGGCTGCAACAAGCAAAACTGTTCAGACATTTAAAAAAGCAAACTTTGCTTCTTCTGGTGCCTCTTCTTCTTGTAACGTTTTCCTCTGCATAGGGAAATCCACATCAATCAGCTCTGGTCACCTCTGCTTGCACCAGCCCAGCGGTTGGTTGTGTCCTCCAGTCAAAATCCCGTTTGTCCCTGTGTGCTCCCAGCTCCACCAGCTCTCACTTGCCAACCAGAGCAGACTTTTGTACAGAACGAAGGAAATTCCAACCCAGGAATATTGCCCAACTACTTCTGGCAATGCGGGGGCTCCATCGCACCAAAACAAAGATAAGCAGAGTCTCCCATCTTCTGCCAATGTTTGCTGGCACCCGAAACGGGGAAGGAATCGAAAGGAGCAGAAGAGAGGATGAGGGAGGAGGCTGTGAAGAAAAGTGCTGGTGAAAGATGGGGTGAAATGGTCTACGACCACCACGGCACCGGTTTGGAGAACACAGAACAAACCTTCGCTACCCAAAAATGCTGTTTTCCAGGCTAAGTGATAAGCATCAACTCGGCTATCGCAGTTTGTGAGCACCCTCTGACAACACCAACTGCACCTGATGGCCACGCATCTCGTTTTCCACAGAAATCTGCTCCCTTTGCACCCAAGGATGAAATCAAAGCCGTGCAGGAAACGAGGGGATGTCTCACGCACCCGGCTCTTGCACTGGAAATGGGAATACGCTGGGAGCAAGGGAGCACAGAGGGTGTTTTGGTACCTGAGGTTCTGGATTATCATCTGGAAAAAAACCAGAACCTGATCCCATTAAGCAGTTTAGCAAAAAATTGACTTTATACTCTGGTGATCACCACACCTTCATCTCCCAAACGCTTATTACAGTTATAGATATTAATAATATATTATTAAAGAAAGCGAGGAGCTCACAACAGCAAGTGACCTGCACATCCAAAATGCATTACCTTTTCTAGACAGCACAGGGGAGGGGAGAACATTGAAAAAAGAGGCCAGAAATATTTCAAACAACTCCAGAAAACAAGCAAGGTACTTATTTGGGCTTCCAATCCTTTTTTTTCTCTTCCTCACAAGGTTTAGCTCATTCACGTGAGTGTTTATGCACTACTCAGTCCCCAGCAGTGCATGGAGTACTCAGTACTCCACTCATTACTACAGCTCATGGGGACAGAGAGCTCCCGGAACAGCAGAGGAAGGTGTGATACAGGCACACAGGAACCCTCAGAGCTGACTGACAGAACACCCAGGGCCACAAAACCCAAGGCCAACGGCTGGGTCCTGCACTTGGGTCACAACAACC
>NW_010187565.1:42246-56500 GCF_000695765.1 Mesitornis unicolor | reverse complement strand
ACCCCTCCATAGCCCCCAGCAAGGCTGGCAGAGCTCATGCCCCCTCCGTAGCTGCAAGCGCCCCCCCCGTAGCTTCCCCCCCCTATCATGGAGGAGGCGTATCTCCTGCTGGAGACACCGCCACCGCAGCCGCCTCCGCCTCCTCCGCTCCGGTAGCAGGTAGTAGATGTCTTCTTGATGCTGCAGCTCATGGTGGCAGTGAGTAGATATTCAGCCCGAAATGCAAAGCCCTGCACAGTTCAGAAGAGAAAATCAAAGTGCAGCCTTCAGTCCTGGTGGTGGCTCTTTATACCCTGCTGGGTGGGTGTCACTGCCAGGAGTGCAGCTTCCCATGGTGCCTGTGCCAGGAGCGATGTGCTAAGGGAATTTCTTTTGGGGCTGAGGTAAGTGCGACGCATTACCGTTCTGTCCAAGTATGCCCTTGTTGATTCACACAAAGCATGCGCTGTAATTTTATGTGGGTGGCTCTTTGTTGGATATTTCACTGGATAATATAATACATCATAGTTTCTCTTAGTCTGACGATATATCACTAGTAATCGGAGTTAATGAAGGCTCCACCTTGGTTTTTTGTCTCCTTCAGTGTGGTGAAATTAAGTCTTTCAGCTTTTGTCTTCCTCCTGTGATCATAGCGATTCGTAAGAGCAGCAGCCTCCAAGGGACTCCTCATTCTTTAATGGATTTGAAATTTACATTAGCTATGCAGGAATCTGCTTTAATTAACTGAAATGAATTATTATTTTTTAAATACTGCATCCCCCTGTCTGTTGTAGAAGAAAACTTTACACTGAATCTTTTCCTCTGTTGTCACTGCTTACATTGAGGAGGGTCCTGAAATTGCAGAGTGGTGATTGCAGTCTTTTTGCTTGTTGAAGAAAACAAATTGACAGCCACAGAAGTAGTATTTTGCAAGGGAAAACATATTAAATCTTTTCCTGTCAAACAGCTATTAATTTTATTTTAGGTGTTTTAAATGGACTCAGAGGAAAAACTGCCATTTCTCAGAATACGTCCTTAAATTCTATGATGCAGTAAAATGTAAGTTTGATGAAAAGATACAGTGCCACAGATTAGATCTGCAATAATATAATCATTATCTGAACTCATTACAGTGAATTGTGTTTGCCAACGGTGAGAGAGTATCTTGCAACATGAAACAGAGTAAGAAACTCTTGTGTATTTTTTTCCACTCTGTGCAGTGTGGGATGTTCGGTGAGTTGCTTTTTCCACCTTCACTAACCAAGCCTCTGTGAGACTCAGCAACAGCTCTCACAGTCACTATTAATTCCTTGGCCACACCAGGACTTCCTCCTGAAAACCCTTTGTTCCCTGGGTCTGACTGGGTGCTGTCTCCATTCTGCCTATCCTAACCCCTCTGCACTCCATCCTACAGCACACAGCACTTCGTGCCTGCTGGGCAGCGAGGTAGTGACGAGCCAGGGAAAGAAACCCTCTGTAAAGGTTAACCGAAGGTGTGGATTGGCGTCTGTGGGGGCCGTTGTACCACACAAGGCCAGGAGGTGACAGTACACAGGTACCCTCCGGAGGGCTCTGCCATGAGCACAGCGGGTGACTGTAGTAATCCACACGCCATCCACAGTGGATTTACCCACAATCAATGCAGTGGCACCTGTATTGCTGGAAATTAATTTTGCATCCATTCTCTCCATCCACACCCTTGTGCGTCGATCTTTAATCAACGGTGCTGGCTCCTCTTCACAACCCCACACCTTTGTTCGTTCACCCCTCCCTGAGCACACAGCCCCAAACCCCCCTTCAGCCCATGCCGTGTGCGATGTGCGGTGCACCCTGCGCGTCTGCGCCCGGGGGCATTTCGGCCCCTCCTGTCCGGGGATGCTCTTGGCCTTTGGAGCTCCGAGCGCTGTGGGCTGTTTATTTAAAACTTCACCATGGCCATGGCGCCCCGGCCGGGCTCACAACGGAGCCTTCTGCGACGGCCGTGTGAGCTGCCCCTGCCGTGCTGGGCAGGCACCAGCGCTTTCTGTCCCTTCCCACTGCTGGGTGTGTGAGCTGCACCGCCTGTGGCAGAGCTCTGTCCTGGGTCTGGGCGGTGGCTGTGCAATGGACTGAGGCTTTCAAATGAGTCTGGGGAATTCAGACGCTCCAAGGGGATTATAGACTGCCCTGAATGCTCAGGAATTGTGCTTTAACTTTACATTTCTTTATCAACTGTTGCAATGTATCAGCAACTTTTCTACCCGGATGCATGTGTTGGCGTGGTTTTGTATTTTCTTTTTAAGTGTTTACACCCACAGAATGGAAGAAAACCTACACACTGGTTGCATCAGACAGAAATGAAGATTTATTAGTGACAATTTCCTGACACAGAGCAAGCCAAGTGACAAACAGGTTGAATCTGTAAAGCAAGCAGCTCAAGTGCCAGCGATCGAAGCCACAAAGCATTGCAGGCAGAAGCAGCATGCAGCTGGTGAGGGTGCCTTGGGTAGATGGCATCAGCAGAGCTGAGGAGCTGCTGAAAGCGTCTATCTTTCCTTGGGAGCATGGGGAATGCGAAGAATTTGGGTTGATTTGTGTTTGGAAGGTCTTGCACTGCAGGGTCCTCAGTGTACATCCTTAGTCAAAAGATTTTCTTCCGTACCCTGTTTAGACATAAAGAAAACAGTGATTTCTTCAGTACTGGCATTGAATCTCTGAGGCAGAAAGCAGCGTGATTATGTGATAGGTGAACATGAGCATTCCAAAAGCAGAAAGGAAAACTTCAGCGTGGTACAGAGCAGTGGCATTTACAAGGTTCTGCAAAGAACGAGATGAAGAAAACTGGCTGGGGTTTATCTACATGACTAGCTGATATCAGCCACAAAATTGCATAGAAATTGAATATGTGTTTCTTAAGTGGAGTTGATCCTTTGCACACAACAGGAAAGAAGTTTTAATAAAAGTAAATCTAACACTTTCCAGAAATGTTAGTTTATCCTCAGTGCTGTTTATTGCCAGAAGAGAATGTTAGTGGTGTATAAATCAGTAAAGATGGGGCTGTTGTGCCCATCCAGCAGTTCTCACCTTGGCTTTCACCACCGCTCCTGCAGGACTGGGACTGGGAAGATGAAGAGTAGGAGTGGGAACTGCTGACACCTCCTGACATCCTTCCTCCTCCTCCTCCTCCTCCTCCCATGCATCCACCTCCGCTTCCCCCTCCTATTACTCCTCCGCCACTTCCTCCTCCCATTCCTCCACTTCCTCCTCCCATTCCTCCTCCCATGCTGCCAGAGGAAATGCCACCACCATATCCACCACTCATTCCACCACCTCCTCCTCCTCTTCCTCCTCCAGAAGAATAGCCACCCCCTCCCATTCTACCACCTCCCATGCCTCCTCCCATGCCTCCTGATGGGACTCTGCAAAGAGAGAGAAAGGAAAAAAGAGTCAATCAAATGCATGTGATCTCAGAAGAAAACCTGTCTACAGACACTGTGTGGAAGCCTGCACTTCTCATGTCTGTACTTCTCCTTTTTAGCAACAACTGATGTACAGGCATAAGGGAAACCAAAGTGGCTTGAACTTTTGGACAATTGCACACTGAGACTTTTAGAAAAGGCTGGGAAACTACGGTCATTTTTCTGCTTGCAGTCTTTTCCAAGGTGACTTCTGTCTGTTCAATTCCTGGCCATTTCTGGGACCAGGGAAAAGGTAATGCTCTGTACGTGGGTTTCCCTGTCCAGCCCCAAATTGGTAGTGCAAATCTTTGCATAAATTTTTCCTCACATGATTTATATTCTGAACGGGTTTGCCAAGAAAAGTATAGTACCTCAAAGCTGGGAGGCAATCGGTCAAGATGGCTGAATTAGCCTAATCTCAGTACCAAATCCATTTTGCAAATCTACACTGTTAATTTCCTGTCTTTGTGAGTAATCTGGCAACCCAGGCTTTCACCCAGTGCTGAGGTCTTTTGTCCATTTACGTACACGATGTCGTGCTGTCCCTCCTCCAGCAGTGCCCGGTACTGAGCGATCTCCTGCTCCAGGCGGGTCTTGATGCCCAGCAGCATCTTGTACTCCTGGTTCTGGCTCTCCATCTCACAGCGGATGCTGGCCAGCTCCTCCTCCAGGGGCCCGATCATGGCCTGGATCTGCTGCAGCTGCAGGTTATAGCGACGCTCTGTGTCCTCCAGGTTGGACTGCAAAGAGTCGATCTGCAGATGGAAAACAACATACGGTGTTGATGGGAACGTGGCAAGTTTAACTGAATTTTGTGGAGGAAATGGAGATCTTCACAAACCAGACAAAAAGCCTATCTTTGAAGATAAGTAATCCAACATCCCGTTCTCTACAGGTGGAGCCCTTTCTAGGTGTAACCACTCTTTCATTCCAGTGACACCTACAGCCTGTGTCACAGGCGAAGCAGAAGCAAATGCCTTTCCTTACCATGCTGATTTGCGACTGCAGCTCGATTTCCAGGCTTTGATATTCCCGTCTCAGCTCAGAGATCTGTTGGTTGCTTGATTGTATCTCCTGGCCACTTGAGTGGACTTGTTGATTAACTTCCTCCATCTGAAAAATTCACATGCAAAATTGAGGCATTTTTTTCTAATAAAAATTGTGGGTTATTATAAAAGCATTGAGAAAGAAATTAATAAGAATAAAGAAAGATGTAATGTGGACTGACTGTGTATTTCTCACATGCCACCCTGCTCACTCTGTGGGATCCACCCTGGTACTGGAACACAGAGACTGTGTGCTTTACCCGTAACTGTGATGCTCCAGAACTGAGCTGTTACAGTAAATGCTTAAAGTAATTTAATGTCCCTTAAATAATACATCTTAAGTTGCCTTTCCTTTGCTGGATGTAGATAGGTCCAGTTCTTTGTGAAAGATTGAGTAACCAAAACCCCCCTGTGCCTTACCTTGGTTTCATACCAGCTTTCCACCTCTCTCCGGTTGTTGTCAATAAGCCGTTCGTATTCACAACGCATTTCATTTAATTTTTCCATCAAGTTAATACCAGGGGTAGCGTTCACCTCCACGCTGACATCGCCACTGGATTGTGTTTGCAGTCCTCTCATTTCCTGAAAAAAAAAACCAGCACAATAAATCCCCACTTGGTTCTCAAAGGATTAAGGTATGGAGAAATGTCATCATTTCAAATGAAGGAAAAGAAAGGGACACAAGTCCTCACACAGCCACATCGCTCCTGCAAAGGGGCCTCGTCTGCCCCTGTCATGACAGGGACCAATCCTGCCATTCCTGAGCCAAACTTTACAGTGAACAGCAGCCAGGCACCACACACTGACCCTGACATTTTCTCCTCGGGCTCATGAGGACTTCTGGGCAGCGTGCTCTTTGTGAAAATCCTTTCACACCTTTTTCTTCCCAAAGGGAAAAATCATTGCAGACAGTAGAAATATTTTCTTTTGACTCCTCCATCTATTCTATCCATTTTTCCTTCCATGGGTTAAGCAACAAACTTGTTCCTTTTACTGAAAGCCATTCATTTCCCTGAGCCCGTTTTGCCACATGTTGACCCGGGTGTCTCGCTACACCAACTGTGGGCAACTATGGATACCGCGTCCTGAAAATCAAAGCCACGTTGTGCCAGGCTGTGGTCAAAGCCAGCGGCCAATATCTGGTAACTGCTAGTGGACAAAATCCACAGGATATTCTCTGAGTGTTGAGTTTTCATTAGTTATGATTTTAAAGTGTGGAGAAACTTACGTCTTCATGGTTCTTCTTAAGATAGATCAGTTCCTCTTTCAGGGATTCAAACTGTGTCTCCAAGTCAGATCTGGCCAGAGTCAGCTGGTCCAAAAGTGGACGTAGTCCATTGATGTCACTTGCCACGCTCTGGTGGAGAGTGTATTCAGTTTCGTACCTGCACGACAGACAAGAGAGACAATAGAAGTGCTGCCAGACCTCTTTGATTCAGTTATGAACAGTTCCCACAGGACATCTTCGGTCTTTAATCCCATTGCTCAGTTCTTAAAAGAAAGGACCTATTTCCATTTCTATCTCCCAACAGGATTGTTTGATTTCAGTAGAATTTGTGAGATTTATACAATGAGGATTATGCTTATAAATCTACATAGAAGGATGGAGAAACTTAGATGTAGTCCTTTAAATGGCACTCTTCAATAACTTCTCTGGAGAAAAAGAATAGTGAAAAACGAACCAAACCATTCTCAGAATGCTTTTCCCTACAGTGACTTATTCTGTCACTGGACCAAGAGACTGCCCAGGTCAATGCTATATGAGCTCAGGGACAGAGAGAAGAGAGGTGGAGTGGGACAGGGAGGGAAAACTCACTTCAGCCTGAAGTCATCCACGGTCATCCTGGTGTTGTCGATGTCGAGAAGGGTCTTGTTCAGGTCCACGTTTGCCCCCACAATCTGAAAGAGAGAGGCAGGTGTTATTCGATCGGCTGTGTTTCCAGTCTGTACACAGACAAAGGGCAGGAATGCCCATGCAGAAACCATTTCCCAGTATTTTCTGGTCATGTCAAGCCTGACCAGTGCTGCAGGAGCTGTACAGAGAGAAGAGTTTATTGCTTCCAGGGAAAAGAGAGTGCCTTCGCTGTCAATTTTGGTTTACAAATATCCATTAAAAACATAGTAAGTTGGCAAGAATAACTAAATAAAGTCCTCATATTCCAAAATCAGTGGGAAAACGTAATTCCCATTGCATTTGTCAACAACCACATTCATGGAGGAGATATGGGACCATGAAATGGCTGGGGGTGAGGTTAGACTGAATGCACATTTTGGCTCATCTCAAATATTCACAAAAAGATGCAATCACTATTGCCTGTGGTAGCAAAACATAAGCAAGCAATGGTTATATCTCCCGTTGGAGAACGTGAGGAGCTGACAGGCTGGAGCACAGCACTGACGGGAGCACTGGACAGCCCCATAACGGCTGCACCAACACAGTCTGCCCTTGCACCGCACAGCCCCTGCACTGGTACAAGAGTGCTAGGACACGCGCCTCGCCTGTGGCAGAGGACAGGCGGCATTTGGGCTGTGCCGCCGCGCTCTCTGCAGTGACGAAGGGAAGGCGCTGCCCCAAACGGGGCTCCTGTGCTGCAGGAGGCCAGTGCCGCTCGAATGGGAAGCTGTTCAGAGTCAGACAAATGACATCGTACCTGGTTCTGCAGCTCTTCAATGGTTCTGTAGTATTGGCTGTAGTCCCTGGTACCGCTGGGACCTTGGTTTTTGTACCATTCCCTGATCATATGTTCCAGTTGAGCATTTTCTTCCTCCAAGTGTCGCACTTTATCCAAGTAAGAAGCCAGGCGATCGTTAAGGTTCTGCATGGTCAACTTCTCATTTGTGGAGAGCAAGCCACCATCTTCACCAAATCCCATTCCACCAAAGCTGCCACCACCAAAGCCACCACTACCTGTGAAGCCGCTAAATCCACCTCCACTGTATCCACCGCCGCCAAAGCTACCTCCACCGAGGCCAGCTCCATAACCACCTCCCATTCCCCCGTAGCCACCCCCTCCTGATCCAAATCCTCCTCCCATACTGCCACAGCCCATTCCTCCTCCGTAGCTACCACCGCTCATTCTCCCACCATAGCTACTGCGGCTAATCCTGCCACAGCTGCCGCTGCTGAAGCCCCCGCCATAGCTGCTCCTGGAAATGCCTCCACCAAAGCTTCTCCCCGAAAAACCTCCACCTCCTCCAGAAGAGGTGTATCTCCTAGAGGACATGGAGGAGTATCCGCCAGACCTGCGCCCTCCACAGCTGCTGCCTCCTCCACCACCTCCGCCACCACATCCTCCACCACCACCACCACCACCTCCACTGCTAATTCTAATGGCGCTCGATGAAGATTTAGTGCCACAGCTCATGGTGACAGCAGGTCGGAGTCTAACCACAATCCCAAATCGAGGTGCACAGCCTGATAAGAGTCAGGACTGCAGGTTTTCACCCCCAGCTCTCTCTATTTAAACCTTTGACAGTGGGTGTCACCATCAGGGAGTTCCCTTCTCCCAGGGCATTTACCAACCTGGTTGTTTGTGCCAAGAATAATTTGCTGAACAATATTTTTGTGCTGATATCTCCTGCGATCTAACCCATCGTTGGGTTTATGGTGTTTGTTTAAGACCAAGCATTTCACTACTTTTGGGTGGCATTCTTCTCATTGAGCCGTTTCTGGAGCAGGCAGTCGTGTGCCTCCTACAGCCTGGCTCTGCTTTAGCCAGTTGAGGATCCTGTTGGAGCGGGTGTTGAGATCAAGTGCACCCGATGGGACTACACGGAGACTTTTTGTTCTGAGTTCTCACCTAAAAGAAATAAGATGAGGCCCACATCACACATTAGACTCTGCATTTAGTTCTTCAATTATTAATGTTCTTTCTTGGCTCAGATTTTTCTAGCTGCTGTTTTCAAAGGCTGCCGTTCTCTTTCGCGCTTTCATATTTTGTGCATTTAAGATCTACACTGCTTGTGTTCTTTTTCTCACTATACATGATAGCACAAGAGTTTAATTAATAGAACTAGAATAGAATATGGGAAGCCTATTTCAGGCAACGCAGTTGGATTCTTCTTTAAAAATCAAAATCCTCCCTTTGTGAAGAAAGTGATTACACAGCACACTGCGTAGCTCAGTCCTAGAAATCAAAGAGAAAAAAAGTGCTGGGTTTTTTCCGCCAGAGAGCTGTTGATCTAAAAGAGTAGGAAGATTAAGGATAATTTAATTGCATTATACAGTCAATTGTAGCACAGTTAGAAGTTCTATTAATGCAGACAATGACCTGTAAACTACTGTGTGGGAAGAGCTGTTACGGTTTAATCTAAAACTCCTCATTCTCTCTTTCGTTAGTGTCATATAGCAGTTGATAGAGTAATTGTATTTAGTGCTCTTACTGCAGGGATCCTTGAGACTCTAAAATGTATCCTGAGAGAAATGTTGCAAGGCTTTTACACAAATCAGTGGAAATCAGACTGCTGAGGCCACAAAAGAAACGACACAGACTGCAGTCTTGCGCTGTTTGCCCAAGATGGACTGGCAGTGGTTTTCATCCTCTGTCGTTAGATCGGTGCTAAAGCAGAGCGTCTGGGGATGTGTCTGAAAAACCCCTGAGAAGTTTGGGCACCCAGTGCTGAGGGATTCCAGGAGACTTTCACACACAGAAATACACTGGTGTTCAATGTGTCAGCTCCGTCTTGAGGAAAAGTCAATATTCTGGTTCAGATGCAGAGTCTCTGCTCCTCAGCATCCACCCAGCTCTGTGCTCACACTGCAAGCTTTAATGAGACATTTACATCTTATTTTCTAATACAGTACAGATTTCTTTCATGCAGACAGCTGGTCCCTGCTGCTTAATTGCAACCCAAAGCAAAGCCATCAGCATTGGTGTGTGGCTGTGGAGGGACCCCAGGCTGTCACCACATGCTGGGCAGACAGTGTGCCCTTTTCCAGTGACACTTTGGTTCTGTGCCACTGGAATCTCTCCATTGCTTTTCATCCCCATGGGTCACTGCCCCGTGACACCTGTGAGGTATTTGGGAAATGCAGCAGTTGTGTGGTATCTGAAATGCAGCAACTGTGAGGTGTTTGGGAAATGCAGTGATCTCCCCCTGAAGCTGAGGTGCTGAATGAAGCAGAGCACAGCTGGGCACTGGTCCTTCTACAAACTGTACTTCTGCTGCTTAACTTCAGGTGTTTTTCACGTTAAATTAAGGATTATTTAACCTTTTCTGATTGAATCCCTTGCCCCATCCTTCGTGCTCCATTTTTGCCAGCATTGCTTTATTGCTGCTTGTGCAATCTCTTTCAAAAGCTCTCTGATTTTATCTTGCCATTTGATATACTCAATGGCTCAACGATGATGAAAGACCTCAAGTAGTGTGATGATGGGATAATTTTGCCTTGATCCGCAGCTGGAGGATGGTGGTGTCACCTCGGCAGTGTAAACAGTTTCTGGCTTCTGCATGTTCAGTTACTGGTGCTGAAAGACGTCCTTATGTCCTTTACTGTGTGCAGAATGCTTTTCTTTTTAGCGTAGTTTTGTCTTTATATCTGGGTAAAGTCGCTGTGGTCAATGGGGCCCTTTTTCACAAGTTCCACTGTGGTAAGTAGAACATCTAACAACATTTGAATTTCCATCAGTCATTCCCGTGATATTCCCTACAAATGCTTTGCATAGACAAGCTAGAACAATCTATGGGTTTGTCAGTGAGCAAAAAATTCCCTGGAATTATTAAAACGAAGTAAAACATTTGCCAAAAGAGTCTCTTGATCTGTCTAAGTACTTTCTGAGGACCTACATTGATTCCTGTTTTATCTATAGGTTGTCTCTCTCTCTGTGTACTTGTTCACAGCAGGGACTTGTCCATACTGGGGGGTTCTGCTGCTGGGGACATATCTCAGTGTATGCTTGGAAAATGCCGTCAAAAATAAAAGCAATGAAAGAAAAGAGTCAAGCTACTGATGGTGGAGAACTTCAGCTCAACATTTCATTGTAGTTCTGTGTTATTACCACTACTTACACATGAAGGAGGAACACAAATAAAAGGTTTTGCCTTTAGATCTTGGGTAGCTTTGAAGTCGAGCTCCCAGGATGTTCCTCTTTTGTCTTTAGTGTTGCTATTATTTCATTTTTGTTACTGTTTCAATCTTAGTGCTTTTTGTTGAAATCCTGTTGGCTGTTAGGATGTGCTGTGTTCTTAACAGCTGAAAATGTGCCCTTGTGGTATTTTTTCTTTCACAGTCACCATGTTCTCAAAAATGTAGTATGTCCCTTTGGACTGTAACACGGAGGTACCTGGAAAATGCAGGTGAACTGTGAGTACTTCATCCTCGTGTAAAGTTGCATACATTGAATTCCCTCCTGGCGTATTTTAATGTATTGATTATTAAACATTTAACTGTGCAAATATTTACAGGGCAGAGAAGGTCCATTCTGTGGACAGGAAGAATTTTTCCTTTCCAGGCTCATTTAAAGAGCCTTCAGAAATGCTTGTTCTCTGATGCTTTTGCTAATAAGTTATATAGATGATGTAAAGTTTATAGTTAACAGAGTTACTTACAAGGAAGTGGCAATTTAGGACTTTTTCTCGTCTCTTTCCTACATATGATGCCCAGTTTGTGTGGATACACCATCCAGTTTGCTACCTAAGGGGACTGTTTCCAAAGCAGCCCCAAACAAGGACGTTTCTTAGTACAGGCACCAGCACTGCTCAGTGTTTGGACACTGCTGCTGCTCTTGTCAGGCCCAGTACATCCTCGGCTGGGGCACAGCCGACTGCTGCACCTGCTGTGACTGCTTTCCTGTTAACTCCGTGATCTGTGTCAAGATGTGAGTGCCTGGCATCAAAGTGGAGACAAACTCCGTTCACAGCCAGGCTGTGTTTTGGCAGGACGGGAAGCAGGGAGCTTGCCTGTGCAGTTTAACACCGCTGGCAGCCTCCTCACAAATGCGTTTGTGCAGGGTAACTTGGATCTTGCACGTGAGCAGGTTGATGGGAAGAGTGCCTGCTGCTCGGATCCCAGATCTGTGGTTAAACACCCACTGGGGCAGGAGTTGTGAATCGGAGCTCTGCACTTCAGCCCAAGCGTAGCTAAATCCCATTTCTGCCTCCTGCCTTTGGGGGATTTGGCCCCTGTATCCCTGTCCATATAGAGAACTATTGCCACAAAAAAGCCCCCGCACTCTAAGCAATGACTGCCCATGCAGCCTGTGTTACCCCTCACGAAAGTGCAGAAAAGCCACTGGGACATTCCTGTGGGATGAGTGGGATCTACAAAGGTTTTCCATTTCTTCCTTCCCCCAGCAGTGCGGTGAAACAGTGAACTTTGCTGTGTTAACTCTGTAACCCGTGAATGCAGCCCATGCAGCAGTGGACAATTCACAGGGCTGACAGTTGGTGCTCACCAAAAGAGAGATCAGCAGAATGTACACATAGGCAGTTTTGAAACTGCATCTGTGTCTTCAGATGGAGAAATGAGTTGCTCTGGGAGTGCTGAAGCCAAACACACAGGAGTGTGTGCACACATTTATTTTTGCCCAAGGCCGCTCTGGAGGTCTTGTTTCAACACGCACCACAATTTTCTTCTCAGAGCACTTATAGGAACACCAGATAAGTATCCGAATTGCAACATTATGTGCTCATAAAATTAAAGCTTATTATGCAGATTAATGCCTAACAAAATGCATGCAAATAAAAAGAGCAAGGTTCTCCTCGCTGCTCTCAGTATCGCTGGAGTCCCACTCCAGGCATGCCCTATGCTTTGACACTGACACTACAGCATCCGCATTTCTTGCCCCTGCTTTGCAGTAGTTTGGGTTTTCTAGCTCAGTTCCTCCACCCAAGTTGTTTTGCGTTGTTGTTATTACAACGTGTTCTCTCAGTGAGCAAGTGCTAGGGATGGCCTGGGTGCAGATGTTGTAGATACCAACTGGAAAAGGGAAAGCAGACTTACACTGGCATTTTCTTCCAGGGTATGGTAAGAAACAGTCTAAATTCAGGCTTCTTTTGGTCTGTAGTGAGCACGATAGCCATGGCTAATAGGTATTTTTTTAAGTTTATTGGTGGCTTGTATTTATTTTGTCACCTACTGTAACAGAGAGCAAATAAACTTTATTATGAAGCTTATCTGGGTTATAGATGCAGACTCATTAGGTGCAAGGAACGTTGTAAGAGTACCTTGTTGAGAAAGGTACCGATCTTCGGTAAAGAAGAAGACAGTGTGACCAATGCTGGGTAGTAAAAGTAGTAATAGTAATGTTGTATTGTTTATCCTGACTGCTCAGCAATGTTTCCTTATTTCTATGGGTGATGAGAACGTGTCAGTGTACGGGTGTACATCGGCAGCGGGGTTGCACAGCCCATTGCACCACACCACATTCCCGTGTCTGCGCTGCAGTGCGGAGCTGCCCACGGCCATGGGGATTCTGCTTCCCACACCTCAAATTCCCCGAGTTTCTGCTTTGCTCTCATGAGGACTTGTTTCAGGGGAATGTCTTCGGCAGGGCTGGATGTGTAGCTGGTAGATAATTGGATAACTGGCAGTAAAAATACTGAAAGGAAGTTACATGTTTGGAAAGAAGTACAGGATCAAGAAGCGCCAGGGATCAGTGGTCCCCAGAGCTGCTACGATGGGGCAGGGCAGCCCCGGCACAGGCTGCTCCTCCAAGCAAACCCTATCTGAGCTCCTCAGGAGCCTCCTGGGTGCTGCTGTCAGGTGTGAGTTGATTCTGCAAGGGTTATATAAAAATGATGGTGATTTTGCAGTAGGAGCGAGATGGGGGTATCCTTGCAAACGTCATCAGCTGCCCCTTTCCTTGCCAGCTCAGTGGCATCAGTGCATGCTGATGGATCCCGCAGTCCTTCACGAAGATCCACCACTTCCTCAGGCCCCTTTAGAGACACTGGGCAGAAAAGAAAACATTCTTGTTTTTTCTTTTCAACCCCAACCACACTGACTGGGAGCCTGGCGTAAGGCAGTGCAGTGAATCACTGGCACAGATCTGCCTGCGATCGGGCGCTCAGGACGCCCGTTCCCACGGTCTCCCACTCAGCCGGTGTTTCTCAACCTTCCCCAGTGGGTGATGCCTTCCCAGAGTGAAAAACAAAACTCGTGGCTGTCAAACAGAGAAACTGCCAGCAGTGATACTGCTCTCTGGTTCCCTTTGCTCGTGTCTGAGGAGATGAGTTGGGAAATGCGGGATGGAGGATGCAGCGGTGCCTGGGTGTTCTCTGTGAGCCCTGCAGTTCCTCTCCAGGGCAGCTCCCCACTGGGCTCCTTTCAGCCGTTCAGCCCAGGGCAGTGCTGACACAGACCCCACACTTCCATTGCTCTCCTGGGATGGAGAACGCAGGGAGGGACAGGGAACGGGCAGAGAAACTGTGGGAAACGTGGCTGTCGTTAACACCCAGAGACAAATTCAGTCCTTGTTTCAGGGCATTTGCACCCTTATCACTGTGAGCACCCCTCTACCCTGTCATCTGTAGGCAACCCCTGAAATGGGATTGTGAATCATTTCTCTTGGATATCTTTTGTTTTCCTCTCAATCTGCCACTGGGTTTTGTAAAATCACGTCCTAAATATGAATAATTTGCCAGTCGTCTTTGTAAAATGTGTCTGTCCGTACTTAGGCATGAGAAATGCAAAACTAATCCATGAATTCCTTCTGTAAGACCAAATGTGTGCAATTTGGTTCATTCCCCACCTTTATGAATTTATTTTACAGTACACATGACTGCTGTCACAGATTATTTTGATGTTTTTATAAGAGGCTTTGTAAGGAACAGTCAGTTCCTCAAACCCAC
>NW_010187565.1:0-42215 GCF_000695765.1 Mesitornis unicolor | reverse complement strand
CCTGGTAGAAGTCAATAGCAGATACAAGGGGGTTTTTTGACTGTTAGTTCTCCCATTGCAGGGACACCAGAGCCTTGCACCTGGTAGTGAATTCTTCAAACTTCTGCTCAGTTAGTCCTAAATATGTCACTGCAACCTTTTGGGTGTTGTGCACAGTCTAACCCGCTATTGTGTGTTCCACGGGTAGGGCTTGATATTTGTAACCGATTCAAACAAAAGGGAAACTTCTCCCAGACACGGCTTTCTGGTTGCATTAGAGAGAAGCAAAGATTTATTAGTATTTTCCGTAGGAAGACCAATCACAGTAGAGTTTAACTCAGGTAGCGGTGATTATGCGCAGGAATTCAGTTGAAGCAGCTCTGCAGAGCCCCTGGGGTGCGCAGGGTTTGCTGGGTGACCTGGCCAGGGCTTTGCTGGGCCTGAGACAGCATCAGGCTCGGTCCAAAGCGGGGGATGCTGGTGCTGCCGATCACTCCTCAGACCTCCTACAACTCCCTGAAAGATGAAGGGAAGCAAGAATTTCTTTGGAGAAGCGTTACCTCATTCGCATTTTTAATCTCTTAGGTACTTGTAACTATAACGGTGCGGTTCACGGTGACTCTTCCCCAGCGTTGCAGAAGGGCTAGGACAGTGTCAGACCTCGTATTTGCACAAGTGCAGTGTTTGCAGCTCTACTGGGTTCAGTGTGGGGATCTGCCGCTGTTCTCAACTGTGTATGTGTAAATCACTTTAAATTTAGAGTGACCGTAGCAGTGTGACTCAAACACAGAGGAACTTAGAATCTGCATTTACGTGTGTATGAGTATTTACAGCAAATTTCTAAAGGCTAAAGATGGACAGCACGTAATAGATTCTAATCTTGCCTCCCGAGCAGCAGCACACACAGGACCCTTGCAAGTCAGACTGGACGTTTGATCAAAGAGTACGTTTTTAAGGAGGAACTTTCAAGGCCTATTAATTTTTAAAAACTAGATCTCATCTACACCAAATTTTGCCAAAAAATCTCACTCATTACTCAAAAGCCTTCTGAATTTCCTGCCTTTGTTTCCAGCATCAAGAGTCTGTGCAGGATTATTACTTTCTGCATTGATGGCTTCGGGCCTTTTGGTCTGCGGCCAATACCTCATCCCCAGCTGCAGTCTGCGGTGGAAACAGCATTCGTGAGGCAGAGGATGGCTTGGCTAAGATTAAATCGTGTCCCTGGTACTTCCTGGATAAGATGGAGTAAATAGGAGGCCAAAAGCAGGATCATTTTCTGTATTTTTTAAAAAAATCAGAAGTGGAAGAGAACCTTTCTAAAAACTGTAACTTCCTGTTCATTTTAAACATTTTCAGGACCTAGAGCCTTACCCAATCTCATTGTTTTTATGGCTTCAGACACTTCCTCCATGGTTGCTCCTCTCTCCAGTGTTTTATTCCCTTCCAGGCAGAGCTTCATGTTTTCAGCACCTCCTGGAACTACAGCCGTGAAATTGGACACAGAAAAGACCTTTTGGTCACTCCTCTTCTTGTGCTGCTTCAGGATTTTGCAGCTCATACCCCTATATTGTAAATGTTTTGAGTGTCCCAACTATTTTACCCTGCTTTAACCATTCCCCCCTCAACACCAGTTACATTTCTAACATTTGGCTTCATTCTGAAGCTGCTGATGTCTCTGGTTCCCTGCACGCTTTGCGTGGGCATTATTTTTCCTGTCCCCTCTTCCTTTCCTCTTTCTACGCATCCTCTGATACAACTCTTCATAACATCCTCTTCATTCGAGTCACTTGTGAAAATACTACCGTGATGATATGTTACTGTGTAAGAACAAATGCCTTAAAACACAATTGGAAGAAAACCAGCAAAAATCTCTCCAGATTTCCAAAGAGGGAAGGAAGTGACCATATCCTTTCCTGCTATTCAGAGAGAAAAGTGAATGGGAGGATGCACGCTTCATTCCCATCTTTACCTGGGCTTTCACAAGACTTGCCAGACAGGGAGTGGGAAGATGATGAGTGGGAAAGGCAGGATTTGCCCCCTCCTCCACTGCCGCCTCCTCCACCTGAAGCTTTACCAGAGGTTCCACCTCCTGCTCTTCCTCCGCTCCCTCCTCCTCCTCCACCTCCAGAAGAGGAAGATCTTCTGCAGGATCCTCCAGTTCTTCCTCCACTGCTTCCTCCCCCTGAGGACCAACTGCTGCCTCCTCCACTGCCTCCTCTTCCAGAAGAGCAGCCACTTCCTCCATAGTCTCCTCCTGAGGATCTGCCACCGGCTCCTCCCTGGGAGCTTCTGTAAGGAGGAAGGGACACCTATACGTATGGTAAGATGTATGGCAACATGGCCAGGGGCTGCCATCCTATCAAGGCCACTTCCTGACTGTCTCTGAGCTCCTCCCTTGACTGAGAAAGTACAGTCGTGTGAAACACGTTCTACAGAACGGATTATAAACTGTGCTGATTAAGGACACATTCACTGATCTGCACAGAAGAGGAAAAAGATAACGGATGGCTTTAGAAATCGTTCAAAATACGTACCTTGAGTATTTATAAAAGACAGTTATTTTCTTGCTTACCTTTCATTTTCATATATAACTGGACTTCCTGATGGTACTTAGGAGAACATATGGCAAATTATGGTACTAAATACTTTTGTTAATTAACCTGCATGGCCATACCTAATGTCGTGCTGTCCCTCCTCCAGCAGTGCCCGGTACTGAGCGATCTCCTGCTCCAGGCGGGTCTTGATGCCCAGCAGCATCTTGTACTCCTGGTTCTGGCTCTCCATCTCACAGCGGATGCTGGCCAGCTCCTCCTCCAGGGGCCCGATCATGGCCTGGATCTGCTGCAGCTGCAGGTTATAGCGACGCTCTGTGTCCTCCAGGTTGGACTGCAAAGAGTCGATCTGCAGATGGAAAACAACATACGGTGTTGATGGGAATGGGGTACTGCATGGAAATATGGCAGGATTAGCTCATTCTTATGCCCAAAATGAGGAAGACCTTAGACAGTGTTGGATGCACCAAGCACCTTCCTGAACTGCAGCACCAGCTGTAGCTGATCTCCTGTCAGCTCAGAGCCCACAAGTTCTGTGCATATCAGAGGACCGAGCATTCGTTACGTACCAGGCTGAGCTGGGACTGCAGCTCGATTTCCAGGCTCTGGTAGTCCCGTCTCAGCACAGAGATCTGCTGGTTGCTTGATTCCACTTCCTGACTACTTGACTGGACCTGCTGGCTCACTTCCTCCATCTGGAAATTTCATATATGGAACTGGAGGTTATGATTTTTACTTACAATCAGCATGGCTGTTTATCGTGGAAGCATTTGGCAGTACCAGTTGAAGCAGAGCCACTTGCACTATGGGGGCTGTTCACACCCACCTGTGATTTCCTTTATTTTAAACAAAGAGATTTCACCATTACATCCTAAAAGCAGTGGATGTTGTCATTCAAAGTGGCATTCATCTACAGGAAGTTCTTACCAAAAGTTGGTACTGTTCTTCTTTTGTAATATGAACATACAAACTGTAACCATTTACCTTGCTTTCATACCAACTTTCAACCTCTTCACGGTTTTTCTGAATAATAGTTTCATATTCTTGTCTCATAACGTTCAGCTTTTTCAGCAGATCCTCTCCTGGAGCAGCATTCACCTCCACGTTCACATCCCCACTGCACTGTGTTTGCAGCGATTTCATTTCCTGCAGAGAAAGCCCAGGCAACAAATAATTGGGTTTTCCCCCGATGCTCTAAGTGCTGTTGTTTTCCTCTGCAGTTTGCATTTCAAGGCCCTGGCTCATACCTGCTCGTGGTTCTTCTTGAGGTCAATAATCTCCTCCTTGAGAGACTCAAACTGCATCTCCAGGTCAGACCTGTGGAGGGTCAGGTTATCCAGCAAGGGCCGCAGGCTGTTGATGTCAGCCTCCACGTTCTGCCGCAGCCCGCACTCGCTCTCGTACCTGCGCCAAGAGCGGTGCAGAGAGGTCAGTCCCGGTCCCGGGTTCTCACTCCTCTTGCTGCCTTTATGTGTGACAAACCTCACAAATTCCTGTGTCTCAGGGTCTGCTTTTGTGTCTGTGCTTCATAGCACGCAGCATTTCTCAGCCAGCAGAATTATGAAATTGGCAGCCAGTACTTAAAGATTAATATTAATATTAAACTTTAATATTAAAATGTATTCTGTGGCCTTTTTCACGGTCTCTTTCTTCTTTAGACTGTGTGCAGGTTTCATGTATCTGTTTCATCTGACTTCCAGTGACAGAAAATCCCAATTTCCATTTCCTTAAGAATAAAGCTTTTTTTAACCTTTGCACAGCCATAGGGAGTGTTCCCACTGAAGATCATTATAGGAATAATGAAAAATTTTGAAGTCTTACAAATTATCTCAGTTGTGCTGCCATGGAACCAGGAGGAGCCCTGGTCTCTGGGGATTGATACTTGTTTATGGAATTAAGTAATGAAACTAAGTTGAGGAAAGCAGGGGAAAGGAAGTCAATGCCTGGAGAGCAGGAATAAATACTCACTTTGTCCTGAAGTCCTCTGCAGTCATCCTCGTGTTGTCCAGGTCCAGAAGGACCTTGTTGGTGTTCACAGCCGCAGTCACAAGCTGGAAGAGAAGACATCATCCTGAGGAAGATTTTCCCTGTGAATCTTTCAAATTTGCATAAGGGACAGAAATATGAATGAGATTTTCTTGTAATAATTCCCAGGTGCCTGAGGGAACACCTTTTCCTACATGCAGAGGCCTGGAAAGGTCATTTTCATGTCATCAAAGGATGGCACTGCACATCCCGAGGGTGACTGCTCCCATCCTTCCTGGCCTCCACAATCCCCTACTGGCGTTTTGAGCTCTGGAGGTGCTCTGGGGGTGCTCAGGGTGCTCTGGGCATGTGCATTTGGGGGTACTTGGACGCACGCACAGAAAACAGAATTTCAATCGCAAGAGGCACTTTCAGAGAGACCCTCAGAGGTTTAGAGGTGTCCATGCTGGGCGCCTCAGACATTTTACTCAATCACAAAATGTCTGTCAATGCTTCAGCTTCTCTCAAAAAGAAGATCCTACCTCATTATGAAGATCTTCAATTTGTTCATAATAGTGGCTGTAGTCCTTCATACCAGTGGAGCCTTGCTTCTGGTACCACTCCCTGATGAGCTGCTCGAGCTGAGCATTTTCCATTTCCAGCTTTCTGACCGTATCCATGTAAGAGGCCAGGCGTTCGTTGAGGCTCTGCATGGTCAGCTTTTCATCGGTGGAGAGAATCCCCACACTCACTCCATGGAAGCCAAAGTTGCCACCGCCAAAACCAGCACCACCTCTGCTAAAGCTCCCTCCATAACCACCACCCGGTCCCATGCTGCCGCAGCCCATTCCCACTCCATAACCACCGCAGCCCATTCCCCCTCCGTAACCACCACTGCTCATTCCCCCTCCATAGCCACCACTGCTCATCCCTCCTCCGTAACAGCCACTGCTCATTCCTCCTCCGTAACTACTGCGCCTCATCTTGCTGTAAGCACCACCACCACCACCACCGGAGCTGCTCCTGGAGCTTCCTCCTCCACAACTGCTGCCAGAGCCCCTGCTGCCACCGCTGGTCCTTGCGGAGGCACAGGAGTGCACGCTGCCCCCGCCGCCCCCTGCACCGCTGGCGCTGCCCCCACTGCTTGCCCGTAGGCAGCTTTTTGAGGGCTGTTTGGAGCTGCAACTCATGGTGGTTCAGAGTCAAGGCTGGTCTCACAGTTGTCCTGGAATCATAGCTCCCAATTCCTCCCACCTGGCCTGCCTTTATACCCACTACAGTGAGTGGGTGGCACCGTCCGAGGCAGCACCTTCTTTCCATCTGCATTTGCAAGCCGTAGTTTTTTTGCCAAGGGTAATTTGCCAAAGGGAGATGTTTGACAGTGTCAGGAAGCTTAACCCATACTCAACGTGTTCGTGACCGTTTGTTTATTAACACAAACCATGTAATTTCTATTGGGTGGCTCTGAATTAGGTAGATTTTTTTGGTGATCTAGTCCACTGGCTTACAGTCATCTCAATTAACCCCATCCCACTCACCTCATCCTGCTCACATCTGTTTCAGCACAACAGTAAACTGTAGGAGCAGTAAGGAATGTTACGATCTCTCTTCTAATGTGGTCGTTCCTCGTGCTCTTTCCCCTTGCAGGTATTTGTCAAGGAATCCCAGCTGATTTCTTTATACTTAATGATATTTTAACAGGTTCTGGTTTATGGTTATCTTACACTGTATGCATCTTATTTTTAGTCCTTTTTTGCTTTTGAAAATGTATCACAGGGTGATTTTCTAGGTACATGGAACCACTCTGACGTCTTTGTAATTTCTCATAAATACTTGGTGAACACTGGTAAATATCATATGTGTCAGCAATCTATTCCAAACATACATCTATAATTACGTTTTATAAATAACAATTTAATTACAAAAAGTTGTGTGACAACAACTGGCAAACAGCAGTGGGAGGCTGTAAGGGCAGGATGTGTGGCAGCGTGTGAACAACCCTCCACGTGCTGGGGCCAGAGGCGGTGATGGGATGGAGCAGAGGCAGGGAAGGGAAAATGCAGTTTTGATGTAGAACGTATTCACTTAACCCCTAAAACAGGAACTTAACCTTTCTCTTCGGAATAACTGTGTGTGTATTTGCGTTTTCCCTTCAGTTTTGTTTTCCATTCATGGACGCATGATCAAAAGTAGGAAATCTTCGCTATCTTGCATCTTCTTCTTTTAAGATTGTCTCTTTTTCAGATACGTAGCAGTGGTTCCACTCAGCATCTGTTTTTTGAGCCCCTACAAACATGTGAAATGTCCTTCCTGCCTCCCCTCCTGGCTGTCCTCCTTCCCAGACACACGATCTTTACACAACACAGGGTGTTAGCCCCCATTCTGTGTAAGGTGAGCTCCCTGTGTGATCTCCAGCTTCTTGTATGGATTTGCTGCAGTATTCTCTGCTCGCTCAGCCTGGGTGCTGTTGGCTGTTGCTAATTTAGATGTTTGTTTGCTGTGGCTTACAGCAAGTGTTTGTGGAAACATCGCTTGATAAATCCCCTCCCAGCACTCCCTCGCCCACACAGCAGGGCACACCTGGAGTTTCATCTTCTGATGGACTTTGTCTCTGAAACGTGCCAGGACCCAAGGCCTCCTCAGGCTTGGCGAGATTTAAATCATGCTCTACAAGACTTAATGGAGAGAGGGTACGGTCACAGGGTACCCTCAGCGCTGAGATTCAATGGCTCTCAGGGAAAGCTGCCCTTGCACACTGACTGCCTGCTTCAGTCACAGCCAGGGACGAGACGAAGGGGAGGAGGAGGAGGAGGAGGAGGAGGAGGAGGAGGAGGAAGATGTCTTGGGGTGGGTGACACAATGAGGCCTCTTCCCTTTTCCTGTGATGAAACTGTCCCAGTTCCCGCCCAGCAGAAGACTGTAGACCATTTAAACCACCCGTGCACTCAGATGGCAGAGTTACCATGTGCTTCGCCGTAACATGGACTGCGTTGGCTGAACGCAGAAGCTGGGAGAGAACAAAGTGTTTTCCTCTGGATGCATGGCAGCAGCGAGGGTTGAGGCTGCGATGGCCTCCGTGGGGTGGGGGCCCGGTGATGGGTGCGGGGGCTGTGCACACGTGAGCCCCTATCAGCTCCCGTGCACCCTCTTTGTGAGCTCTGCATTCACAACCTCCTGGGCTGACGGATTTGAAGAAGCTGCTGAGGCTGCTGAGCACCTCTGCATGGAGACACCAGGGCTGTCACCCACCTCCTTCTGTGCCTCAGTGCTGGTGACCCCGCTCCCAGCCTCCTGCTTCTGGTCAGCTCCTGTCAGGGAAACTCAATTTGCTTATGGTGTGACCCAGAGAAGAGCTGCGGAAGGTCTGTCTGGGGAGTATGGCTCATTCTCATAATTACTCATTATAAACTAACTGCCATTATAGAACCATTAACCAATTTCATTAGCACCAGATAATCCCATAGAAGAATATTTCTCCATAGTGAAAAAGAAACCCAGTTCCTGAAGTGTGACTGTGCGGGAGGGACAGTGCTGTTCTCGTTCTGAGGACGTCCTTGGGGTTCAGCTGCCCAACACTGAGCGTGACGCATTCTCCTCTCCACTAAAATGGAAATATTGAGGGTTGTTTTCTTATCCTGATAAAAAGCTAGATGTTTGAAAACTGAAAAGTCTGAGAAAATTTGATTCAGATTAGTTGAAACCTATTAGGGCTCAATCATGTTTATTATTTAAAACTGCCTCAGCTGAGAGTTCTCAACAAAAAAAGTAATTCCCAGTCACTTACTCTGCAGTGAGGGCACAATGTGCTTTGGAATTGCCATTTCCCACAAACCCAGCTGTTGGGGCCTGGCAGCAGCTCCATCCAGAAACATTTGGGGTTGAAAATTTGGGGTCAGTTCCAGCTATTCCCAATGAAAAGCAAGATTTTCTCTACATGCATTTTTGTCATTAGAAATAGTTGTGTCAAAAAACTCTGTGCCCCATTCTATTGATGGAATCGGGTTTGTTCTCACTGCGCTTTGTACAACTGCCGTGATCCCCGGTGCCCACTGGGGGCATCTTCAAACCACAGCATCACTCGGTGGAGCAGCGCACAGGATGCGCTGATCATTGCTGCTTTGCTCCCGATGGCCCCGACCCAGCACACCCACCAGGGGTGATCGATCTGCTGCCCCCGGCAGTGGTGTCCAGTCCAGCAAACATCTCTTCTTCCGGAAAAAAACACAACTCCTGCATGCATTATATGTGCTCGGTTACTCATTTGTTATTGCACAGGCTGGTACTGACGAAACAATAGAGGGCACCTTCAAAAGTTCCACCACCCAACGGAGCGATGGTGATGATGATAGGAGCAGTAATTAGGTGAGTCAGAGCTTTACAGGACTACTACAGGACAAACTCTTTGGTGGGGAACTTTGTCGTTTTGGGTCTGAACAGCCCCTTGCACGGCTGACCCTGGGGTCTCAGCTAACGCCTCGTCATTGGCAAAGTCTTCGTCAGCAACGGGTCTGAACTGCATCTGTGCCCTGCAGCACAGCCCCCATGGCGAGACGGGCTTTCACTGTGCTCCCGCCTAGCGACGTGATGCAAAGTGTGCCAGGACAAAGCATAAACAGGTATTTGAAAAACATAAACAGGTATTTGAAAAACATAAACAGGTATTTGAAAAACATAAACAGGTATTTGAAAGACATAAACAGGTATTAGCAAATGGGTGCAGCAAGATTCCCCCACAGAGCCCATTTATTGAAATGGCTCTGCATTGCCCAGCACCGTGGGCACAGCGGTGGACAGCGGCAGGAGGGAAGGGCTGCTTCCCCCCCACCATGAGGCAGGTGGCTCTGGACAGTACGGAAATTGCTGTCTATTATGTAGCATTACATTTTTATATTATTTCAATTACATATTAGGGTACTTTGGGTTTATAGTCTAGCAGCAACTTGCATTTGGCCACAGATCGTGTTAGCCAAACTCATCCGCTTCTCCTGGCCTCTCAGTAAAATGTAATTCCTGCTTTAAGCAGTGCCTGACCTCAGTCCCAGGCACCGCAATGGAGCCTTGCTCAGCACCACGATGAAGCCCTGCTCACCTCCCTGGGGAGGCAGAACAAGAACAGGCGAGGGCTGAGCAGGACCAGGCGCTCAGGTCGGGGTTTCGTTGGGATCTGGTGTTAAGAAGAGCTGACACCTTATGGAGAGACCTGGGAAGTACCGAGATGTCTCCGTGTTTACCAGACTCTTCCTCTATTTCCGTGTTCTTTGGCACAAGCAGTATTTGCATGCAATGCAAATTCATTATTCCAGCTCCTCTGAAGTTTTTATCTGACATCAAATACAATGCTCATGAAAAACGTCTGCCTGAGTCTTGTCACAAGCTGGATACACTGCGGGGCTGCCCTTCGTTCTCAGGCAAACACAGGTTCCATTTTTCCTTCCTCTGATAAAAACAACAAAACCAACCCAGTATAAATATTTTCCCAAGTGCTTCATGTCGATATTCCCTTACGTGGTGGAAAGAGGCCAATGGCAGTGCCACGGCAGTAGAAAGGGAAAAATTCACAGGATTTTGGTTTCGATGTGAAACGTCTCTCCCGTCGGGGAGGGCTTCATCGAGCGCATAACCCGCGATTCGTGCAGGGTTCGTACAAGGGACCACAGAGCGGCCTGACAAAGCCGGCACCACCCGGGCAGGGGCCGTAACCTCCGCTCCCCACCCCACCCGGCACCGCAGCCAAATCCAGCCCTCGGCCCTTCCCGCTGCCCCTCCCAGCCCTGCCCTCCCCACGTCCCGCTGCCTCTCCAGCCCTGTCCACCAGGGATCAGCCTTGCTGCTTCTCTCAGAAGCCCAAATGCCGCCCTCCCCTTCCTCCGTCTCCTCCCCTTGCCCATCTTCCTGCTTGCTGCAGTGCTCCAGCTGCCCAGGAGCAGAGGCAGAAGTGCTGCTCTTCCAGGCGTGTGGAATATTCAGGAGTGGGATTTGGGGGAATGAACTTGCCTTTACGCTTCGAGTATTTTTTTTTAAATTTCTCAGCAAAGGACTCTAAGATATTTTACAGTTGGTTAGGTGTCAGAAATGTTTGTGCCATGCTATATAGGCTACTGAAAGGGCTTTCAGGCCATCTGCCTTTCCCATACTGCGGGTGTCTCTGCACTGCTATGGATCTCCATGGCTGTCTCAGAGCTTAGTGCCTGACTTGTATGGGCTGGTGACTGTGTATGGATATGCACTATCCTGAGCTTGCTTTTCCATGGAAATCTCTGTCACTGATCCCCTTTCTAAGCTCCACTTGCATCCTGTTCGTTGTTCTGCAATGAATTTTAGCACAATGCTCTGTGGGAAGCACACGGACACCTCCTGAGGGTGTCTGTGTAGATGAGCATGAACCTGACCAGTTCAGGTGACCCTTGCATGGATCAGCACTGGATTTCTAAAGGAACTCAGTCTCCAGACACAGGTTTCTTGATTGCATCAGGCAGAAGCAAAGTTTTATTAGAGGCAATTTTGCCCAGCAGGTACATGAGTGATCCTAACTCAGGTAACTTCTAGAGATTACAGCGTTTCGGAGCAGAAGCAGCAGAACAGAGAGAGTGGCCCCAAGAGGCCCCTTTAGATACAGGGCAAAGCATCGCAGAGTTACTTCTACTTTCTGTGCATAGGGGGGTGCGGTGAACATCGAGTGTTCGTGTTTTGTCTGTGGCTTTCTCTGTGTGTCATCGTCTAGTCCAGTCCTTAATCACAAATTCTCCTGCAGGTCACTGCAGAAAAAAATGTGGCAGCATTATTTGATTGGAACAGAGATAACATCCTTCAAATAACAAAAACGGGTCTATGTAGTGCCCTTATTTCAAGCATACATTCTGTTAAACAAGAGTAGTTGCTACACAACCCAGGAAAACCCAGAAATTCCCATAAGTAATTGTGTTTTAATGGGAATTTGCAGTTGTGAAGTTACTGATTACTCTCTGAGAAGACACCAGTAACGTGTCCTAGGAGAATGCGTTGTCTCCTGGCTTTATTACAAAGCAATGGACTGAAACCCCAGCTTTCCTCTTGTGGAAATGGCTCTTACCTTGTATATCCCCAGTCTTGCAGGTTGGCACCTGGGGCTGGCAGTGGGAGGCTGAAGTTGTCGTATAGGTGTGACTTGTCCTAATGACTCCTCCTCCTACACCGGTTCCTACTCCCATCCCTCCTCCATGACTAATGGGAGACATGCAGTGACAGAAATAGGGAATATTAGAGCTTTGCATGGTACTGATGAGGGCTCAAAGTATCAAACTGTCTCTTTTGTAGGGGTTCGGGTATTTTACACTGCATTCTTTTGTCATTTCTAGAGTTGCTTCTCATTTGTGCTCTCCTTTGGCATGGAAATGCAGTGCAGAGTGTTGCAATTAGTTCTTGTTTTGACAGTTCTTAAACGTCTTACTATAGAAAAGGGATTGTTGCAACTACTGACACAATACTAGTAGTTACAACGTTGTAATTAGCAGTTAACAGATTTGGTTCTCTGCCTTGCAGATCCCCAGGAGTAACATTTAGTTCAGATTTGAATTTTCCTCACAGTAAAGTTGCTCATGAGACAGTTTTTTCATCTCAAAGAAAGCATTAAGAGGGACTAAAGTTTATGCAGGGTTCCCAATCAGGAAAACAGATCCTCGATATTCCCATTTATTCCGTAGTGGATTTAGAGGTTTACATACATGAGGTCCTGCTGTCCTCCTTCCAACAAGCACCGGTAGGTCTGGATCTCCTGCTCCAGACGGCACTTGACGTCCAACAGGGTCTTGTACTCCTGGTTCTGGCACTCGATTTCCGCTCTGATCTCAGCCAACTGCTGCTCCACGCACGTGATCTGGTTCTGCAGCTCCCCGAGGAGGGAGTTGTACTGGCACTCGGTCTCAGCCAGGGAGGACTCCAGGTTATTCCTCTGATAAACAAGACAGCCAAAGAAACCAGAGTCACGTCAGTGTCACCTGTTGTTTCCAATGCAAAGGTGAAAGGGTTGCTCCCTGCCGTGATGCTGCTTTGGGTCTGGTAGCTTGTGCTGAGGATCCACCATTGAGCACGTCCGGCTGTACCCCAGCTCACACCCACAGTAACCAGCACCGACCACGTTCCGGCTGTACCCCAGCTCAGCACCACAGGGACCATCATTCACCACGGGAATCTCGCTCACCACCCACCTGGCTGCGCTGGGTCTGGCTGAGCTGGGCCTGGAGATCGATCTCCAGCGCTTGCAATTGGCGTCTCAGTTCCGTGACCTGGTTGTTGCACGTCTCTACCTCCTGCCCGCTTGTAATCACCTCCCGATTCACTTCCTCAATCTGAAAATCACCAATGGAGAATAAAGAACGTCAGAGAGTGTCTGTATAAATGGGAATTCCTTTTACAGCAGCAATGCTCAGGCAGTACCTAGCAAACAGAACAGGGAGCCGGGCGAGTTGTCTGGGCGTTAACTGCTGCCTTCAGCTGACTGCTCTTTTTACCAATCTCATTAGCCTTGTGGCTAGTAACTCTCTTTAATCCTAACGTGGAATAACTCCATTCCAGCAACACCACGAGGCCTTGCGGCAAATGCGGCTGCTCCAGATGGGACACAGCAAACTGGTCAGACAGGGCTGTGTCTGCTGTGGAGCGCAGGGTGTCATGAGTGCAGGCCTAGGGCTTCTTTGTGAGGGAAGAGCTGCTTATTGCCTCCACGTCTGCTTTCTGAGATGCTCTGGTGCCCTGAAACGTGCACACCAGTTTGCTTCACAGCAGGCGTTGTTGCTTACCTTGCACTCGTACCAATCCTCAACTTCCTTGCGGTTGCGCGCTATCAGTGTTTCATACTGGCATCTCAAATCCTCCAAAATCTGCCTGAGGTCTGGTCCAGGGCAGGCATTGACCTCCACACTCACATCTCCAGTTGATTGCTTTCTCAGACAATTCATTTCCTGTAAATACAACCCAGATCAGAAGTGTTTGATGGGAAAGCTGTGGTGTGAAAGTGTTTGATCATTACTTTTAAATTTAGAACACATTCGTGTAGGCAGAGTTTTATACCAGGGCCGTGGTGGTCCTGGGGACAGGGCAGGCCCTACCTCCTCGTGGTTCTTCTTCAGGCAGCAGAGCTCCTCCCGCAGCGACTCCAGCTGTGCCTCCAGGTCCGACCTGCAGAGCGTCAGCTGGTCCAGGACCTGGCGCAGGCCGTTGATGTCGGCCTCCACGCTCTGCCGCAGGGCCAGCTCCGTCTCGTACCTGGGGTGCACAGGAAAGCAGAAATTCAGAACAGCAACATCTCACAGTTGATGCAAAGATCTCCTTTCCCACCTGCCTGCTCCAACTGGATTTTGTTGTCTAAGCTGAACGCACTGTGCGTCAGATTTCTGCTCTGTTATGTGAAAGCTTTTCTTCCTCATCTATTTCTTTCCTGCTCCTGATCACTCTATGTTTGCTATCACTTATTCAGCTGCATTTCTGGTTTGCTGATCCCGATCTGCACTGGCCTGTGATGGAAACGTGCCAGCTGTACCACTAAGGACCGCTCCCTCCAGCGTCAGCCCCAACCCTCACCAACAAACACTGCTGCCAATGTTTCACCCAGGAATGCTCGTTAAGAGAGGGCTGGTGCCCAGGAGCAGAATGCGTTTCATCACTCCATGCTGCGCTAATGAGGTGTTGTAGCGAGACTTGCCCGGGTGTCCGTATGGGTGCTCTGGGGGTCCCCAGAGATGGAGAGGGGCAGGGGAAGGAAGGGGTTTCATGGGCACAGGGGACACTCACTTCACACGGAAGTCATCAGCTGCCATCCTGCTGTTGTCGATGTCCAGAATGATCTTGTTGTTGTCAATGGTTGCACAGACAATCTGGAAAAGAGCAGACCGTGAGCGATGGCTCGCTTCCCTCTGCTGTTACAGCCTGTAGGCGTATCTGGATTGCAGTTAGGAACTCTTCACAATGTCCTCTTCTGTTGCCTTCTCACTGAAGGAACCTTGTTCCTTGAGCAGAGCAGCCTCAGGGGGCGGCTTTGCCTCTGTAACCCACAGTCAGTGAAGGAAGGAGGCTGGGAGTTAAAGAGCTGTGAGATGGCACTCCCCAGTTCCAAGGTCTAAGACGCTTCACCAAGAAGGGAACCTAAAAACCTCCTTTCAGACATTAAGGCTCAGCTGACATCCGGGCTGGCGCGATCTTGGCTTCAAGCTTAAGGCTCTCAGGGAAGATCATTGGAAGGTATCTTCAAGCCTTAAGATCAGCCATAGCTGTCATTGTGGACCCATTAGCATCAGGTTCTTTGTGGCACTGCAGCAACCAATTCTAAATACTCAGCTTTTCTCACCTAGAATTTCTGATCTTTCATTTGATATAGCGTTTGATCTGCATGCTTTGCTCTTGCTCTGTAGTTCCCTTGGCTCTGCTCTTCCTACCGGGCTGACACCACTGCAGTTCCTCAGAGCACACTTGGTAATATCGTATTTATAATCATATAGCCAAAACACAATGTCACAAAGCATCCTTCTCCTTTTTAAGAGCATTATCCCACCCCTACCACCTTGCAGCATGTGCCCTTAACGTGTATTCACACACAACAATGTCACAGGGGAACTTGCCAAAACTTCTGTTTGCAAAGACATTTGACAGTCACAAAGTTACTCCTAACGATTGCAGCAGGTTCTAAACACAGATTCAGAAATAAGCTTTAACTAGAGGAGGAGCAACCGGAAAAGAGTTTTACCTGATTTTGCAGATCTTCGATTTCCTTGTAGTAGCAGCTGTAGTCGCGGGGCTCGCAGGAGAGGCCCTGCGTAGCATACCACTCCCTGATCCTGCACTCCAGCTCCGCATTCTCCTTCTCCAAGCACTTCACCTTGTCCAGGTAGGAAGCCAGGCGGTCGTTGAGATTTTGCATGGTGACCTTCTCGTCGCAGGACGACAGCAAGCAGTCGCCACCAAGCCCACCAACAACCACACCGCCCCCGAGGCCAAAACCCAGGCCGTTGCCATAGCAGTTGCCACCGCCATAGCTCCCACCAGCCAAGCTACCAACACTCAGTCCCCCTGCATAATTCACTCCTCCGCAGTAACTCCTTCCAGAAAAGCCTCTGCCACTGCCTATCCCATAGGAAGAAATCCGTGCTCCGCCACCACCACCAATGATGCAGCTGCCACCACTGCTCCTGCCTTTGCTAGACACCGTGATCGTCTCCTTAATGTTGCAACTCATGGTGACAGCGGTTGGAAATGCAAGCAGAAGCTCAAAGCAGGATGCACAGCTTGATATTAAATCAGACTGCGAGGTGCCTGCTGCCGCCAAACCCTATTTATACCTTCCCCAGTGGGTGTCACCACCGCTGCCTCTTCCCATGGGGCTGGCTACCCCAGCCGTCGGTGCCAGGAATAATTTCACAAAGGGAAGTTTCCTTTCAAGAATCCTGGTAGACGAGGAAGATACTTTACATGTCTCTTGCTAATTTCAAAAATGCATTAGCAATAATGTTTTATGAATCATCAGCTTTTTGTTTATGATGCAAACTTTACAACATTAAGCCAGGAAAAACACTGTCCTAAATTATATACCAGGAAGAAACCATTAAAGGTTATTGCATCAAAGAGCTCTTTATCTCTCATTAATTTATTTTCATTTTATTTTGAGTTGAATAAGCAGTTTCCATGCAAGGTGCTGATGTTGGAGTATGGAAGATGAAAAAGAAAGAATAAATCTGAAGTTTGACTCTCGAGTGATGTATGAGGAGTGATGTAAGAACGCTGTGGAAAGACCAGAGACCAGAGATTAACCTTTACGTCTCCCCGTTGACAGAATGATAACTGCAGAACACTGCTACGAGACAAGTGAGACCATGGAGGGATCACAGGGGTCTCTCAATGGACATGGACAAGGATTTTCATGTATGGTTTTGGCTGGGTTTGTTTCTTTATGTGGAGAGTATAAAGTAAGGTGAAAGTACTTCAAATATTTCCTGTTGTTCAGTGAAGGATATTTCTGCATCTTCATCCTTATGGACAGTGCTCGTTGCTGGGAAGGGTGGGTGTTTTGGGACAGGTAGTGGGAGTGGAAACATCCTGTGGGCAATGTCTCTGTCCGTACGTGCTGTATTCTAATGAGAGGTCTGGGACTCTGGTCCCAGGAATATAAGGACAGAAATGCTGATGCAGACGGCACAGCCCAGTGCAGTTCTGCACAGGCCTGGAGACGATGGGCTAAGTACAAACTGGAGCTTCTTCTCTGTCATTGATGTCTCCAAATCTCAGCTAGGCAGAGAAATCGAAAAGGAAGAATCCTTTCACTCCTCTGACATCAAAACCCAGGCTCAGCTCACGTTCACCAGATGTTTGCCTGGACTTGAGAGCAGTGGCCTTCTCTCCGGGACAACCCATTTCTGCTGGCCCTTGAGCAAGAGGCAGCGTTCCACAGCCTGCTGAAACCAACCGTTCACTGCTCCACCGGGAATGGGAGAGCTCAGACTCTCAGATCCTCACCCCGTGTCAGGACTGTGGATGGGAATAGCTTTTATTATGGCAAGAACATAGTCCCACTTAGTGAAGGACTGAAATAACCCAAGATTCATGATTTTCCTATCATTTTATTGTGCTTACTCTTCTTATTTCTGTTGAAGTGATTCCTCCCCTTATCTCTGCATCCCTGGATGTTACCTATCCAGTACAAAGCAAGTCAGCAGCATTCCTGTGCTATCTGCAGCAGACTGGAGACGGGTGTGGAGAGCCTTGCTCCAAGGGATTTGCTCCAAGACAAGGAGCGCTCCCCTGGCAGAGCCTGCAGTTGAACCCAGGTCTCTGGTGCCTGCCCGTCCTTCCAGGTCATGCTCCGTCAGTCCTGAGCACAAAGGAGCAGAGCTCAGAATGGGTAAAACTCCAATAAAGCCATGGTGGACAGCAAGGAATACCAGGATTTCATGACTAGGGCTGGGGAATGTAATGGGAGTCGGGGTGTGGTGGCAAGAATGAACCGAAACTGATGTAATGCCGCATGGCTCGAAGCTGTGCCTGTCCCGCGTGTGATTCCCCAGCAGTTTCCCAACTTTTGTCTGCTGCAAGCATCTTTTCTGAGCGAGCACGCATTCCTTCTGCTCCACACTTATCATCTTAGCACATCAGGACACCGCAAGCAGAAACACGGAGTGTCCTGCTCCTCTGAGGGAGTGGAGGGTGTCTACGTGCCTATTGCAGAGAGCGGAGGGGACGGCTGCTGCCCTTCCGAGACCCTGCAGTCCCGGTGGGCCTGGGGCCATGTCCATCAGCCCCATCTCTGTCTGCTGCGGGTCCTCAGCAGCTGCCTCTGCCCAGGATCCTCACACCGCACTGGCTTCCCCTCTTTCTTGCTGATTTTCCTTTTCATCTTCAGGAAATGGGTGCTCTAGTTCAGCCAAGATAAAATTAATTAATTGTTCTGAAGACCTTAATAAACATAAATTAATCTTTCCCTCCTATTTTCATTCAGTTATTTGAACTCATAAGCTTCCTGGATCTGCCTCATTAGCTCAAAGAAATATGGAAACCTAGTTTCCAGCCCAAGGTTTGCAGCTCCATAATTTGCAGCCCTTTAATATACAGGTTGTTTCCAGGGTGTTTTCTGCTGTTTATCACAAGCTGCCTTCTCATGAGCTGCTTTCCCGACGCATCCCAACTGGTAGGTCCACAAACAGCCTAGGAGCTGAGTCTGTGCACCCCAGGGCTTTCCAGAGGCATCAAGTCTGGATCATCGGCGTCCTCCTGGCGGTGTCATTAGGTCTCCTTCCCCTCCCAGGAATTTAGGACAGCTCCTCTGTGAAAGTGCATGCTTTGCATCTGCCGGACGTGGCAGGAAGGGTGGGAGAAACCCGGGAGGAGGTGGATATCAGCAGCAGTTTGCAGGGGAAGGGAACCAGCCCAGAGCTGGTGGGAGTCAGCCAGGGCTCGCAGGAGGAAGCAGGGAGCTTTTCTGTGCTGGGGGTAGCCCAGCACTTCTGGAGGGCTGAGAACTGGAAGAGCACCCATGCGGTATCTTTGTATTTGTAGAAATTAGAGTGTGAGGACTTGCAGACTGGGAAGGACTGGGGCCAGACAGTGGGGTAGCAGTGGGGTAGCTCTGTCTGCCTTTCACTGAACGGGGAAGGAGAAGGCAATGGGAAAGAAACAGGGAAAGATTTGCTTTCTGACTTCTCAGCCCAAGCTCTGAGAACGGCTGGGATACACTCAGAGGAGTCCAGCCAATGGAAATTTGCCATCATCACCATGCTCAGTCTCTCTTTTGATCTCCTGTGAAGCACTGCCCTTGCACGCCTACTGAGAGACTTCTGCTTGAGTCTGGGACTTTCTGTCGGGCTGGAACTGATCTTTAGAGATCTGATTTACAGTCTTGATTTAAAGACTTCTACCTATGGCCACTCCTCTGAGTCACTATTGCAGTTGTGCCAGTGCTGCGTTTTCTTATCTTGCTTTAGCCCCTGGATACTGTTGGGTTTAGCATCTGGTAGATGAAATAAAAGAAAAACCACTGAGACATCTTCTCTCCATGGTGTTTTGTAAGAGAAGGGCACCTTTCCCCTGCTCACTGGTACGTTAATGATGGAGCTTCTTCAGACATTCGCTACCTATGGGCCTAGAGATGCTGCTTCTCTGGGAGGGCTCAGGTTGTGTTCAGTCTGTTTCTGCAGCAACAGAGAAATTGGTTCCTGTGTAAAGAGCAGTGGCTCTGTAACAGCCACATTGCAGAGAGCAGCAGGAACTGCAGCCATGACCAGTGCTGCTCTGCTGTGAACCTGCGGGGTGGAGAGGACGTGTAAAACCTGTCGCTGCTTGGTTTTCTGCACCAACAGACAATTTAGCACCCACAACACCCTCCAGCTCTCCGTGGCTTTTAACTGCAAGTCTCCAAACCCAGATCGCCTGTGCAAGATCAGCAGGGCTGGTTCCCACAGTTTCACCCCCTGAAGTGCTCCAGGGCCGTGCGTTACCCAGCAGTGCCCTGGCTGCTCCGCAGGTCGGTGGGGACGCATGCATGCTGCCATGCCTGTCCATGCTGACTGGGCATCAGCTGCATGGCTGCTGCTCGAGGCCCAAAGCATGGAGCGATCCTTGCCTTGCTTGGGAGGTTAAACATAATGGCTCCCTCTGTCCAAAGGCACCATCTGGCTTTTTTCTCCATTTATTCACTGTTGAGCTGCACTTTTTCAGCTCCCAACCCGCCCTCACCACTTCTCCAGAGCAAGTATGGTTAGTATCAGTGAGATCTTTCAACAATTCCTGATGTTCAGGTTGAAACTCTTTGAAACAGAAGAGTTTACTGACCAGTAAATGACTCAGTCACTATGTGAAAATAGATAAGAAATAAACCTTTTCCCTCCAGTGTTTTTCCCGATGGGACTCCTATTAAAATGAAAGGGATAGGTCAGAATATGAGCCATGTCAGCAGAAACTGATCAGTTGTGGAGACGAAGGTTTTCTCTTCAAGCTCACCACAGTGCCCAGACTGGAACACAACGTACAAGGGGGCACAGCCCAGATGTGTCAGCACCAGACGGGGCCGAGCCGCCTGTCTCCAGCTGTTCCTTCACTGACTGACAAAATGTTTCTAGAACTGTGTTTGAGCACCATGCTCTGTGGGAAGCACACAGGCATCTCCCGAGCCATCTGTCTGTGTACACCATGCACGAACGGGCAAGGAACGCTGCTGACTTTGGCAGGGAGCTGCGAGCTCAGCCAGGCCCCGTTCCTGGCTCCCACTGGCACAGCAGCTTTGTTCCCAGGGGAGGAGGACCCTGACCAGTTCAGGTGAGCCCTGTGCATGGATCAGCACTGGGTTTCTAAAGGAACTCAGTCTCCAGACACAGGTTTCTTGATTGCATTGAGGCAGAAGCAAAGTTTTATTAGAGGCATTTTTGCCCAGCAGGTACATGAGTGACCACACTGGTGACTCCAGCAGTGGTCACGGCGGTTGGGCACACGCAGCGATAGACTGGAAAAAGCAAATAGCAAAATAAAGCAGAATGCGGCCCAACGCTCGGCTTATCCCTCTGACACATGGCTTAGCGTTGCTGAGCAGTACAGAAGAGCACGCTCCTTGCTCTTTGCAGAGGCGTACAGTAAATATTCTCTCTCTTCATCTGTGGCTCTGCTTCAGGGTTCTCTTGTGGGATATTCTTATTTCTTCACTTAATCACAAATCCTTCTGCAAGGCACTGGAGAGATCAAAGGAAACATTACTTTGTTTATGGCAAAAATAGATTCTTTCCCACACTGTCATTCCCACAGGTGATCATTTCACAAGCCAATTCAATTAGAATTTCAGATAAACGCTGTCCCTTCCTGGAAAGGTCTGGTTGTTGCCTGCCAGTCAGGCAGATGGGGTTTGGAGCACGGTCTGCCCTTGTACATGAAACTGCCAAACGGTGGAAGCCAAGACCCTGTCCCAGCAGCAAACAGCAAGAGAACGGCATCGGGCCCTGGCTGGAGCAGTGCTCCCACTGCCACTCATCCTCCTGGACCAACTGTCACCGTATTTCTTTTTCCTTCTTTCTTTCTCTCTCTCTTTTTCTCTTTCTCTTTCTTTCTTTCTTTCTTTCTTTCTTTCTTTCTCTCTTTCTTTCTTTCTTTCTTTCTCTTTCTCTCTTTCTCTCTTTCTCTCTTTCTCTCTTTCTCTCTTTCTTTCTCTCTTTTTTCTCTCTCTTTCTTTCTCCCTCTCTTTCTTTCTTTCTCCCTCTCTTTCTTTCTTTCTCCCTCTCTTTCTCTCTTTCTCTCTTTCCTTCTTTTCCTTCTTTTCCTTCTTTTCTTTCCTTTCTTTCTTTCTTCAGTTTGGCTGGAAGTTTCCCCCTGAAATAGCACCAGCAGTTTTCTGCTGGTATTCCCATGACTTCTGCTTTTTTTTTCCTGACTTCTGGGCACTCTGCTTTCTCCTGCTCTTTCCTTTGTCCCAGGTTTCATGTCAGTCCTTTCCCCAGATTCTCTGTGCCTTGCCCATCTGCTGACCCTGTCCTTCTCCTTCCTGTCCCTCTTCTCCTCCTCCCTTTTTGCAGTTCTCCTGCTCTCACTCGTCATAGCCACTCTGTGTCTCCATCGTGTATTCCCCAGTAGCCACAGTAAACCTTTCCAACAGCACCTGTGAGCTCTGTGAACTTTGCTGCTGCCTGTCCTGGTTGTGTTGGCATAGAGAAGACTGGAAACCTCACAGGGCGTTGTGGTCCTTACCTTGTATCTCTGCAGCTGCACAGGATGGCATCTGGGATGATGCCGTGTACGTGTGGCTTGTTCGGATGATCCCTCCTCCTCCTATTCCACTCGTTCTTGCAACTCCTCCTCCTAGCCCCGAAGACTGACCAATTCCTCCTTGCTGACTGAGAGGACAGGAAAATAACATTTCAGCAAAGGAAATGACAGATGAAAGAGAACTACAGGGTTTTATCGTCCCTGCTGCTCTCAGTCTGTTTCCGTTTTTGGCAGGCATGGGGCAGGGAAGCAGATTGTCCCCATCGATCACCCAGCACCCAGGTGGCTCCATGAGGGTGAAGGAGCCATGCTGTGCCTCCAGCTGTGCTCACTTCTATGGTAAAATCCCTGGGACACAGGCATTTTATTGCATCTTTAGGTGCATCTCGAGCATACTTACATGAGGTCCTGCTGCCCGCCCTCCAGCAGGCAGCGGTAGGTGTGGATCTCCTGCTCCAGGCGACACTTGACGTCCAGCAGGATCTTGTACTCCTGGTTCTGGCACTCCATCTCTGCTCGCAGATCCGCCAGCTGCTGCTCCACACAGGAGATCTGGCTCTGCAGCTCAGCCAGGTGGTTGTTGTAGCGACATTCTGTCTCGGCCAGCGAGGACTCCAGGTTGTCCCTCTGAGAAGTGACACAATACACATACAGGTGTGAGAAACACTGCACTGAAACTACGAGTTCTTACATCAAATTGTACCTGAGAGAGCTGAGCTGTACCCCAGCTCAGCACCACAGTGACCATCATTCACCACGGGAATCTCGCTCACCACCCACCTGGCTGAGCTGGGCCTGAAGATCGATCTCCAGCGCTTGCAATTGGCGTCTCAGTTCCGTGACCTGGTTGTTGCACGTCTCTACCTCCTGCCCGCTTGTAATCACCTCCCGATTCACTTCCTCAATCTGAAAATCACCAATGGAGAATAAAGGTGTTCAGGGAATGTTTACTGTAAGTCAGATTAAGTATTAAAGGAAGAGCAGAGCAGCTAGCAAAAACTATGAAATGGGAAAAGTTTGGGTGAACTCTCATGCCTCCTGCTCTTCTGGTACCACTGCTGTCCAGTTCTTCTCACTGCTTACTGGTTTGTGAAGGGTTCTCACCCCGAGTCTCACTAACACGCAGCAATTCCCGTCACCCCATGAAAGGACAGAAAGTGGCTGTGTCCCCCATGTCACTTGGTCAGTGTAAACCACAGCTGAAGGCTGTCCCAGTGTGCTCTGTGTGTGTTGTGTGGTTTTAACAGGTAATAAATCGCTGTGGAGCATTGCCTGGGTGTTAGCCTGGGGAAGGCAGAGCCGTGTGAATTTACTCACCTTGCACTCGTACCAATCCTCAACTTCTTTGCGGTTGCGCTCAATCAACGTCTCATACTGGCACCTCATCTCCTCCAGGATCTTCCTCAGGTCTGGGCCAGGGCAGGCATTGACCTCCACACTCACATCTCCTGTCGATTGCTTCCTCAGACAGCTCATTTCCTGAAACACCACCCAGATCGTGTCATTTTTCAGAAAGAAGGGAAAAACAGAGGGATCCGAGTTCCCCTGTAGGGAAGAGCAGAGCCCCTGGCAGGGACCCTCTTGAACATTCACAGCTCCTGGGTCACCGTGTCCCCTCCATCAATTGCTTACCCCCCACAACCATCACCCCAGGGGTGGGGACTGCAGAGAGGGAGGGTGCTGGGTCCTGCAGTGAACCCTTCTGACAGGACAGGACAGGGCAGGGCAGGCCCTACCTCCTCGTGGTTCTTCTTCAGGCAGCAGAGTAGCGTCTCCAGCTGTGCCTCCAGGTCCGCCCTGCAGAGCGTCAGCTGGTCCAGGACCTGGCGCAGGCCGTTGATGTCGGCCTCCACGCTCTGCCGCAGGGCCAGCTCCGTCTCGTACCTGGGGTGCACAGGACAGAGCAGTCAGTGTTGGACATCCTGACTTTACCCCCTGGAACCATCAGCAGTTATGGCAGCTCAGGAGCAGCGGGTGAGGGAGCTTTTCTGCAGAGCCTCTGCCCTGTCCTGCCCACGGGAGGCCTGGGAGCTCCTCGCCAGCTCTGTGGGGAAGGCGACAGGGGGGCACTCACTTCACGCGGAAGTCATCGGCTGTCATCCTGCTATTGTCGATGTTCAGAATGATCTTGTTGTTGTCTATGGTCGCACAGACAATCTGGAAAAAGAACATTCACTGTTGAATCTCTCCCCGCCAGCCCCAGGCTCATCCCTCATCCCCACTGACTCCTTAAACACTGTTTACTTAAACACTGGGTTGCGGGCATGGGGAGCTGAGGAGCGTGGGAGTCGCAGGGGCGAGCATTCAGTGAAGTACAGTGAAGGTATTAAAATGCTTAAATGTGATTTCAGATGCAGACAGTCAGGGGCGTGCAATTGGGGTTGTCTGGCAGCACCACAATCCACCTCAGCTTTTAAGTCCAAGTCTTACTTTCAGGCAAGAGGTTTAAACGCTTTGTTTCAAGACTCAGTTACAAGTCTGCCTCGTTCTGTCTGTTTCCTGGATTCTCTTCACTTTTTTCTTTGTGCATCGACCTCCTAGACTTTTTGCCAAACACACTTTGCAAACAAATGTTTTTAAGTTTACATTGCATATTCAAAATGTGTTACGGCAATGCTCTCTTCTTGTTTTTTAATTAGATGTCCTATATTTCCTAGCTCTATATGAAAGGGTAAACTTGTAAAAAAAATGGAAATAACATTCAACTGCAATTCTGCAGGACTGATGACAGAATAAAATATTCAGGCAAATTAATGCAATCCATTATTTATTTCTCTTTTAGTTGCTTTCTTGGCTTATATCTATTTAAACAGCTTGGCACAAACCTGATTCAGAAACACGACTGAGCCAGTCCAGATGTGTTCCAAGAACACAACATTTCCCCCTTTGAATGCATCTGATGAATAAAAGCAATGGAAATGATCCAAACACTCGAGGTTTTACCTGTGAGCCCCGGGGCTCTCCAAGGCAGCTGCCCTAATGGCTGTTTACAAAAAGCAGTATACAGCACTGCAATGTTACTCTTGATCACTGCGTTAAGTTGGGAACCAGCACCATGGAGAAGCTTACAAGGGAGAAAGCGGCAGAGAAGTGCAGTTACCTGATTCTGAAGATCCTCTATTTCCTTGTAGTAGCAGCTGTAGTCGCGAGGCTCACAGAAGGGGCCCTGCTTGGCGTACCACTCCCTGATCCTGCACTCCAGGTCGGCATTTTCTTGCTCCAGGCACCTCACCTTGTCCAGGTAAGAAGCCAGGCGGTCGTTAAGGTTCTGCATGGTGACCTTCTCGTCACCAGAAAGAAGAATGCCATCACCAGCAAAACCGCCTCCAACCACCCCTCCACCAAGACCCATGCCAAGGCCACCTCCAATGCCACCGCCAAAGCGAGCGCTGCCACCGCTGAATCCCATGCCTGAGCATCCTCCGAGGACAGCGGCTCCTAGGCCACCTCCATAGTTTCCACCGACCAAACTGCCCGTGCTCAGACCTCCTCCATAATTCACACCCCCACAGTAACTTCTACCCGAAAACCCTCGGCTCCCGCCTATCCCGCAGGTCGTGTATCTTCCAGAAGAGACGGAGGAGATCCGTGCTCCTCCACCGCCACCACCACCACCGATAACACAGCTGCCCCCGCTGGTCCTGCCCCTGAGCGAGCCAGTTGTCTGCTTAATACTACAACTCATTTTGGGGCCAGCTGCAGATCCAAGCCAAAGCCCAAAGCAAGATGCACAGCTCGATATTGAATCAGACTGCAGGTTTTTGTTGCCGCAGATCCCTATTTATACCTTTCAGAGGGGGTGTCACCTATGGGGTGTTTCTTCTTCCCACGGGGCTGGCTAGTCTTGCTGTTTGTGCCAAGAATAAATAGCCCATGGGCAGTTTCCCTCTAGAAATCCCAGTTCACAAGGAAGATACTTTACATGTCAGCAGCTTATTCCAAAAAGTAAAATAATGTTTTGTGAGTCATCAGCTTTTTGTATGATGCAAACTTTACAACAAGTCAAGAAAGAAAGTTGCCCTAGATTATGTACAAAGAAGCAGCATTGGTATTTATAACATCAAAGTGCCTTTTATCTTTTATTAATTTGTATTTATTTTATTCTTAGTCCAATAAACATTTTCTATCACATGTCATGGTAGAGTATGTGGAACAAAAATGGGGAATTAATATAAATTCTCACTTCTGAAATGCGTGAATAGCAGTGACTGTAGGAGTGAAAAGCCCAGGGCTGTGGTGGTGTCTGTCACCCAGAGCAGTGACAGTAACAGGTCTGATCCATGCTTCACTGGGACATTTCTGCAATCACTGAGGAAATCCCCCTGTGGGCTTAGTTCCCCAATTGTGGTGTGTGTTGCTCTGGTCCTGCAAACACAAGAAATCACCTTGCTTACAGCCTGCAAAGATCAGCCCTGCTGAATGCTGGAGGGCCCTGGATATCTGTGTGTGCAGTTCTCACACTGACTCGCTGTAAGCAGAAATGGATGAAGCACTGCTCTGAAGTCATTTTTCAACCACTGTAACTGCTGTCCGTGCTGCCTCAGTTGGTGGTGATCGTAGATAAAGCAAGGGATGACAGGAAAGGGATGACAGGACAGGGAATATCCATGGGTGATAGATCCAGTTCCCTGGGTAGGCTGAGATGTGATCCAGCAGCTCTTCGCCATTACTGAGATTGTGCTGAGCACAAAGTAAGCAGGAGAAAAGCTTTCTGCATTTCTTAACTGAGTTGTCAGAGCAGCAGCAGGGTCAGAACAGCCCGGCTGGCCCTGGGAGCACACCCCAAAACTGACGAGCAGCAGGCAGAGGAGCATTTGGAGCATGCAGCGTCGTTCCCCAGCAGATCGCTGTGGTGAGAATGCTCTGCTCTTGGGGGACAGAAGCTGTTGCTCCCCTCAGGGTGGGATTTCCAAGCATTCACAAGCACCTCTGACTCGAGTGTGTCCATGTGCACAGAAGCAGCTGTGATAACTCTCAATGCTGTGAGCAGACGCCTGACAGGGTGCTCTGGGAGCAGCCAGCACCTCCAGGCAGGAGGGCATGGAAACCCGCGCCCCCACGCTCAGCTCCTCTCACACAGTGCTGGGAAGGTGTAATGTGTGTGCAGGTGGCTTCTGTCACTGTGGTATGAGTGTCCCCAAGCACACAGAGATGCGCTCATCTTCTCACCAGCATGTGTGAGGACTCTCCACTCTCCAATGAGATAATATATTCCTTTGTTTAGATCAGAAATGATAAAAAGACGCCTACCCAGGACTGGCAGCATCCTAGAATATTCATTACTGTGTGGTGCAGAGAAATTATTTGCTCAGAGCTTGGATTCCCGGCTCAGACTGCAGTGCCTGAAATACAAGTCCATCCTCCCCCCAAAACACATCCCCCATGCTCCCCACACAGCCCAGGCTCACAAGAGAGAAAATCCCAGGCAAGAAGGAGTAAATCTGCCTTTCATCCATCGTTTTGAGGAATATAATTGAAGTCAGGGTGTGGCTGTAAGAGCCAACAGAAATTAATATAATGCTGCATTGCTTGGAGCTTTGCTTCTGCTCTGGAGGTTTTCAGAAGTTACTTAACAGCAACCAGCAGCGAGCGGGGCTGGGGCTGCCTTTCTTTCCCTTCCAGAGCCTTGAGTTTAGGAGGGGACACTGCAGACATTGACACATCTTTACGGGCGAATGAGGAGCACCTACACCTGCTTCTTTCAGCAGGTACCTGACAGGAAGAAGGAATGGGTCTCACTCCGCAAAACAAACTGGTTTGCAGCACTGAACAGCCTTCTACGTGTGTCCTGGCTGGAAGGCCCACAGGATACCGAAACACCTTCTACCAGTGAAGGTTAGAAACACTCATACCATCCTTCCAAAGTACTCATATTTGGGACATAATTACACTATTTGGAGCTTTACTGGGCTCCTGCCAGTTTCACTGGGTTGTAGAACGAGTGACTGATACAGCAAATGCATCCAAAAGCCAGTCCCTGAGTAACCAGGCTGTATTTTAAACCTGTTTGGTATTGTTTTCTCTTTCATGTGCTGGGTAGCTGCAGCTGTGTTTGACTGTGCAAGTCTAAGACATAAGGATGTGCCAGAAGGGTTTCCAGCCTAAATGTGAGACAAGAGGAGACGAGTGGTTGGGCACAGATGGATGTCAAGGAAGCAATGGGGGCTGTGAGCCAGGGCGATGAGCAGGGGCCTCAAACAGGGGCTACGGGAAACAGGAGAGGTCTGGAAGCAGCTGCAGGGTCGTGGGTGCCAGCACCGACATGGTGATGGGCAGCACAGGGGGTGATGCTCCATCTCCAGGGATGCTGCGGGAGCACGGCCTTTCTGCAGCGCCCGCCCGTCTCCTCCACGCTTTATTATCAGAGCTGATAATGTCTCCTGTGTCAACTACACCAAGGGTGTGTCTCGTTTGACAAACTTCGCTTTCATAAGCATTGCTTCAGTGATCTTTGTGCAACTACACTGGAATATGATGTTATCTTGTCACTTGTAATTACCATTAATAATTTGCATCATAGCCATTAGGCATCACTTATTAAACACCTCTTTGATGTGATACTGAGCCGGCTCCAGACCTCATGCTCCCATCTTTCAAATGCAGACCATGATTTTTTCTGGCTAATGACTCACTGGTTTATACCACCACGTTTAGCAAAACCCCTGTAAGGCAAGTGAAATAATTATCACCGTGAGTTTGGTAACAGCATCATCCCAGGTTTAAATACACCTCAGAGACCAAGGTGATTGCTCTGCTTCAGCTCCTTTCTTGCTGACGGTTCACATCTTCAGTCTACCTCTGAACATTTCTTAGAGGTGAAGCTCAGCAGAACACAGAGGTGAACAGGAGCAGATTTCTCCCCGCTGCAGCTCACGATCTTCCCCATTCACTTTGTGAAGGGTTTTAATTTCCCTCCAGCGCCTGCCAGACGCTGCCAGTGCAGCCCAACGCTGGCGTCTCTGGGAGTGCTGGGAGTTACCACGGCTCGGAGGAGCACCAGGGAGTTTGTACCAGGGCAGGCAGGGATGCTGATGGGATAACACAACCGCAGCGATCTCGCAGTGCAGGTCGGGAGTGAAAACACAGCATCAGCCACAGTCCCTGGCTCCCCAGAGCTGCTGGGGTCACACCAGAACCCTGCACGCAGCTCCAGACCATGCAGTGGTGCAGCAGAGAAGGCAGCCACAGCGCAGAGCAGCCAGAGCTTCCCCAGGGCGCCTTCTTTTTACCCTTATTTCATACCTGTGCTAAAAGGTCTCTTAATTTCAATACACTTTCAATATGTGGTTCATACTGGCAGTTTAAATGACATTATGCAGTGCACTGAGCTGAGAAATCTCCTGCTTGATTACAGTAGCAGTTTACTCATCTGTGTAATTCTTTATAAATGTTACACAAGCCACTAAACAAAAATACAGACCCCAGAGATAGTTACTGTGGGTGAGACTGTACCTGTGTATTTTATAAAATAGACTTTTATAGAGAAATTATAGTTTCTACATCACCCAGGAGTATGGGAGCTATTAAAGCAGCAGAGTGCCTGTAATCCGGTGTAATTGCCTGTGCAGCATCATCCTTAACCCATGGCTGGTTTCCAGCACTGGCAATCTGCAGATCTGGCTCTTTTAGTTTTGTTTCTTCACTGATGCCTTAAACCTCTGGCGTGTTCACTCAGGGGTTTTTTCGAGTCGTGCTGTAATCCCCAGGTACCCGCTCCCTCCATGCAGCACAGACCACGTCCCTGCAGCAACCCCAACACATTCCACGATGGCCGTGGTCCTGGTGCTGACAGAGCTGCTGCGCCCCCCCCACCTCCTGCTGGGGCACCCACTCCTGCTCTTCTCATCTTTAAATTCCCCTCCCAGTCTCATACCTTCACCCTGAGTCTCTGAGGTTCTTCCTTTACAGGATTTGCACATAAAAGTGAACAGCAGGAGCCCATAGGAGCTGTGCTGCCGTGCTGGTGTGAGTGGGGATGTGGCATTTGATAGAGGTTTCCCTGCAGTCGTGTCCCACATCTCAGCTTGTCTGGTTGTCCCAGGCACTGTCCCCACTGTGTTTCATTTATCACCTTTTCCCCATCTCTTCCTGTGCCATTTCCACAGTCACCATCTCCTGTCGCTGTCTGCTTTATAAACTTACTGGGCAGTGAGGGCATCTTTTTATTTCTGCGCTGCATTTAATGCTGTGACCTTAAAGTAAACACTGAGGCAGGTGAAATAATACTGAAATGTGTCATGTAATTAGTGCTGCAGGCACAGGAGATGCAGAACTTAGCAGAGAAAGTGTTTAACACAGAGCCTTGTCCAGAAGCTCATTAGATCAATTACCCCCAGGGCTAACGAGAGTCTCTTGGACAGAGATGGGGGGAGACCACCTCAGAGTCCTTGTGGAGCTGGGCCGTGGTTACAGCCCCTGTCCCTCTGTTCTGCTGTGCACACAGGGACACGGCTGCGGCTTGGGGCTGAGAGCTCAGAGCACGGGAGGTGACACAGGGGCAGACCGGGCTTTCTGCAGGGCAGAGACCTGCAGCAAGAGGCAGAAATCCATCCTTGCCAAGAGAACAGCTGTCGGTGGCCAGGCTTTGCCGCGTCCCTTGTTGTCATTCAGAAACGTTTGAGCTGTTTCTTGCTTTAGAAATGGATATGAATCCAGCCTCATCCTATGCCCTGAACTCTTCCCGTTGGAAACCTTCAGTCAGAGTCAGGTCAGTCCTCAGTATTTGGGCACAGAGAGGCCCCAGAGCCCCGCAGCAGTGACCCCAGCACCGCTCCCAGCCCCACGCGTGTCGGGCGCTGCTGCAGGAGGAGGGACAGGTCCTGAGCCTGGGCTTGCGCAAGCAGCAAAACACAGTCGTGTTCCTCACTGTGCCCATAATTCCTTTCTCTGTGGTAATGAAATGCCAGCATATTTTTTTTTCAGGCTGTTTATTGTATCTTACTTCTAAAAAATGTCTCTCCCACGTATTAATTTGTCTCACCCTTTTATCTTCCCACATGTTGCCAGCTGGTTCTTCCTGTCTGCCTTTTTTTAAAATCCTAGAGGTTCTTTATTTAGCATTTTCTCTGGGAATGGTTTTCCTCCACCAGAAGGGTGTGTCGAGTCCAGCAGAGCCCTGCTTTCAAAATTACTACTTCAGAATTATTTGGGAAAACTTGTTGTTCTTGATTTTATCCTGTTACTGCACATTCATAATAACTCCAAGCTGCTGTGTATTAAATGTAATATAATGTAACACAGATTATGTTACATTCTATTCTATTAGCACACACCTACTTTAATGAAACTGGGTTTTCTCTCAGCTGTCTCCTTCAATAGCAGATCGTCTCTGCGACTGCATTGAAGCGCCCTCCCTGTGCTCTGTCCGTCCTCCCTGGATGTTTCTCTCCTCACCACCTTCTACCTCAGGTCTCAGCATCTGCATCCTCCCCAGCAGCAAATGTCCCTTTGCAAGCACCAGCTGCTCCCTTTCCTCCATCTTCTCCTTTTCCTCCATCCTCTCCCTTTCCTCCATCCTCTCCTTTTCCTCCATTCTCTCCTTTTCCCCAATCCTCTCCTTTTTCTCCATCCTCTCCTTTTCCTCCATCCTCTCCCTTTCCTCCATCCTCTCCTTTTCCTCCATCCTCTCCCTTTCCTCCATCCTCTCCTTTTCATCCATCCTCTCCCTTTCCTCCATCCTCTCCTTCAGCAGGAGCAGCACAGCAGATGAGAACAGTGCTTTTTTTTAATTTTTAATGACTTGCAGATTTAGATCAGAGGTGGATTTCTAACCAAAGGTATAACTATCTGCATCACCATTTTTTAAATACTTGTGTGTTAATTTACTTGCAGAAATTATATCCCAGGTTCCAGGCTGTGTCAGTAGCGGCAAAGGTTTATTCGAGACAAGCGGTGGTGGTTGTAGAACAGAGGAGCCCGGTGAGGCGCAGGGGTGGGATCAAGCGGTGTCAGAGGATGAGGACAGCGTGGGCGGCACAAGGGCAGCCGCTCTGCAGGGTCCCTTCCGATGGGTGCCATAAGCAGAACGAGAGCTGCCGGGGTGGCTTTGCCTTGCTTTTTCCAGACGGTTTGTTCTTCCCGAGGCTCCTCGGGGCCGTGCAGGGGGCGCGCAGGGAGCTCGGGTCTGCGGTGACCTGCAGAGGGACAGCAGGCAGCGGTGCTTTGTGGAGGGCTCCTCTGCGTGCCGTGCCTTTCCCTTGCATCCCCTGCTCTGGCATCGACCTCTCCTCTCCCTCTTCTCCCCAGCTTGCTCAATGTTTTGCACTTGGTGAAAGACTTGTGACTGACAGATCTCCTCTGCCAGTTCCTCATTTTCGTGTTGTTCTGAAGGTCTTATTTAAACGCATTCACTACTGTTAACCCCCCAGTATCAAAAATACTTTCTATGCATAGGTTTCTAAATGCCCCGTAGCTGCATCCCTCCCCACTGCTTTCCACCGTAGCCCATTGATCCCTGTGCTCTGCCAACAGACACAACGTGATGCTGCATGTCTGCCTCCCTGCGCTGCCTCTCTCCAGGGAAAAGAAACTCCCTCCAGCCCCTCTCCATCACCCAGAAAATCCTGGAGATCCCTCATCCTCCTCTTCCCAGGTACGAGCAACTCATGGGCACTCTTACGGGCTGCTGGAGGACACCTCACCTTGCAGTACCTCGCCCTGCACCACCTCACCCTGCACCACCTCACACCTCCTCACCTGCACCTCCTCACCTTGCTGACAGCTCCTCGGCCCGGCTCAGGGCAGGCACGGCTGGCACAGGCTGCCTTTGAGCCCCCCGCTCCTTCCAGCCGCTGTGGCAGAGACTCCTCTTCCCACCGACCCTCTGGAAAGGAGACAGCTCTGGTGACAAAGCCCCCGCACCCCCACCCTGCGGCTCTGCCCCGTGACCCGCAGCTGCTCGTGCAGTGGCATTTGCTGCATCCCCTCGGTCACTGTGGGCCATTTCCCCTTCCAACTCGGGGTCGTTAGGAGCAGCAATTATCACGCCCTCCGTCCTACCCATCTGTGAGCAGCTCTTGCTTTTCCATCCTGACACACCCAGGGTTACCAGGGTCTCTGCGCTGAGCTCTGACAGCATCATTTTAGCCGCTGCAACTGGTGTTTTGGAACAAAACATTTTCATGTAACTAACTGAGGACTGGAGAGTGCAGGAGAGCCCACCTCAGGGCAGCACCGTTAAAATACCTCTCCAGACTGATGGAGCAGGTGGGTGCTCAGGCCGGTTATGTGTGTATGCACCATTTATGAGATTAACAGCAGGCCTCGCTGTTTCAAAATCTCAGGCAGTGGTAGGCAGGGAAGAGCCAACTGCTTTGCATACAAATTAAATTTCCCAAAACTTTAATTAAAATTGTTGTGTGAAACTGAAGATGTTTAGGTAATTTATTGTTTCAGTTAATTTAACTGCCAGTCCCCAGTCCTCTTGAGCTGTGGCAGAGCCAATGAAAGTTAAATGACAACGTCCATAAAGGACTTGGCCCAGCGCAGGGTGAAAACCACCCCTAGTGGGGGGCAGTGCTGCTGGGCCTTGCCTGGGGGCCTGGGACAGCACTGGGGACCGGCCCAGGAGCAGGAAACGGTCTCTGGCTTGATCCCTGGACACTGAGCAGAGCCAAATCCTCAAATGCCTCGCGGTTTGCTAACAGGCCCTGTCTGGTAACAGGTCCCTACTGGTTCCTCACCACAGTGTCGCTTTTACCGTTTGTATCACACATTTTCGTATCTCTGTAAGTCAAAGCATGAATTTTACTGTGCGCGGGTCTGTCCGTGCTCTGCGTACATGAGGTCCTGCTGCCCGCCCTCCAGCAGGCAGTGGTAGGTCTGGATCTCCTGCTCCAGGCGGCATTTGACATCCAGCAGGGTTTTGTACTCCTGGTTCTGGCACTCCATCTCTGCGCGGATTTCTGCCAGCCGCTGCTCCACGCAGGAGATCTGGCTCTGCAGCTCAGCCAGGTATTTGTTGTAGCGACACTCGGTTTCCGCCAGAGAGGACTCCAGGTTTTCTTTCTGAGAAAGGAAAGAACACAAAGGGAGCGGGGTGCGTGGTGAGCTCGGCCCCTCTGATTCCGGGTATGGCTGTGCTCACACAGCTCCCCAGGAGGGCTGGGGAGCCTGAGGTGGGATCAAGGGGCATCACTCACCATGGTGAGCTGGGCTTGGACGTTGATTTCCAGGGCCTGCAGCTGACGTCTCAGCTCAGTGACTTGTTTGTTGCTTGACTCGATCTCCTGGCTGCTTGTGATCACCTCCAGATTCACCTCCTCCACCTGCCAAGTTAGAGAAAAGCAGCCCCTTCCTCACCTTGCCACAGCTGGGCCAGGGCCTTCACCGCACTGCTCGTTATTTCCAGATCTGAGCCCCATTTATTCTGCTGTGACCCTGTAACACCATGCAGTTTCTCTGCCGTGAGCAAAGAGCACTGAAAGCAGGCAGTACCATCAGAGCACATCCTTGACAGAACTGCTGATATTAAGTCTCCTGTGAGTTGTTAATGTCTCCTTTTCCCCTTTTCCCCCAGCAGCAGAGCCGGTCTGCACGCACGTCGTACCTTGCAGGCGTACCACTGCTCAGTCTCTTTGCGGTTGCGCTCCATCAGCATCTCATATTGGCACCTCAGGTCCTCCAGGATCTTCCTCAGGTCTGGGCCAGGGCAGGCGTTGACCTCCACACTCACATCTCCGGTTGCCTGCTTCCTCAGACAGCTCATTTCCTGCAGCGAACACATGGACCAGATCAGCCATGGTCACACTGGGGGGTTTTCCTTCTTGTGATTTCTCTGAGGGCAAGGGGCAGCCTCACCTCCTCGTGGTTGGTCTTGAGGCAGCACATCTCCTCCGTCAGGGCCTCGCACTGCAGCTGCAGGTCGGTCTTGCAGCTGGCCAGCTGGTCCAGGACGGGGCGCAGGTTGCAGATGTCCGCATCCACATTTTGCCGGAGACCACACTCGGTCTCGTACCTTAAGCCACAGACAGAAAAAGATGGTCAGCGTGTCTCAAACCACAGCGAGCCCTGCAGTTCAGTTTGTTAACACCAAGTCCTTTCACTTCAGACACACAATGCCACGGACATCGTCAATGGTGCGCTCGCCTTTCCCACAGACCTGCATTTTAATGCAGCAGCATGACAAGCAGAGGTTCAGGACATCCCCATCCCTGTCACTCACCGACCCATCCACGTGCAGTGCGGACCCCAGCCCAGCACGGGACCCCACTCACTTCACTCTGAAGTCGTCTGCAGTCATCCTGTTGTTATCGATGCTGAGCAGGATTTTGTTGGTATCCATGGCTGCGCAGAGGATCTGGAACAGAAAATGCAGGAGGGAGATTTGGGCTTGGGGCTTCTCCTGACTACAGAAGGCCTTGGAGGAAGCATCCACCTAGGATGGATTTTTATATACTCATTTTATAATGGTTCCATATATTGGCATTATTAATCAGTGAGATGGCATCAGATTGGGAAACCCAAGTGCCAGCTCGGTGGAGCAGGCAGTGCTGAAACCTTTGTTCTCTGTAAATGCAGTGTCCTTCACCCCCAAACCATCCGCTTCACATAAAATATTGCTTCCCAGGCACTGCAGAGACATAGCTATGGCCTCTGCCGTTGGCGCTGGTGTATCCCCACGTGAGAGCAAAGCCCAAAGACATAGCAGAATTTTCTTGAAAGGCAGTGCTTTACCTGGTTTTGCAGGTCTTCAATTTCCTTGTGAAAGCAGCTGTAGTCACGGGGCTCGCAGCTGGGCCCCACCTTGGCGTACCACTCCCTGATCTTGCACTCCAGGTCGGCATTGTCTCCTTCCAGGAGCCGCACCTTGTCCAGGTAGGAAGCCAGGCGGTCGTTGAGGTTTTGCATCGTCGCCTTTTCGTTGTTAGCAAATAGGATCCCATCGCCGCAGCCGGCGCTGGCCCTGGTGAAGCCCCCGCCGACGCCTCGGGCGCAGATGCCTGCACCGCCAAATCCCAGGGCAGAGCAAGCCCTCTGGGTGGCCCCAAAGCTCCCACCGGTGGCACTGCCGGTGCTCAGCTGCTTCCCAAGTAATCCCTCACTTAAACTGCCACCGGAAAAGTTGCCCCCCGCGCCGCAGTCGTAGGCAGCGTGCCGTCCCGAGGAGGAGGAGGACACCTTCCTCCCGCTGCCAGCCCCCAAGCTGCCTGTGCTGCCCCGGCCTTGGGGACAGCTCGTGATGACCTGCCTGACCACACAGCTCATCCTGAGCGCACGACGATCCCACTCGAGCACAGAGCAGGACGTGTGAGCACTGCGGGATCCGACTGCGATGCCTCTGTCCCCAGTCCTCTATTTATACCATTGCTCCTGGCCGTGCCACAGGAGAAGGGCTGTTTGTTCTTCCTGCCTGTCACCTGGCTCGTTTTCCTTTTTTCCAGCCGGAAATATTTCCCCAAAGGCGTTTGTCTCCAGAAATCCCACAACAGAAAGATGCTTTGGTTAACAGAAGCGTGTTTCAAAACTACATCAAAAATGTTACTTCCTGAATCATCAGGTCTGACTTGTGATGACAACCGAACTACAGTGGCACAAAAAACAACGATACCCAGGAGTGCCTGAGGAACAAAACACCATAGCAATTACCCATCCCTGACGTGGGCGAGTCTACCTGGAAAGTGAGAGCTGTGGGAAAGCCATCCTTCCCATCCGCCGGTGCCTGCTGGGCCCCTCTGTGCCCCCTCCTGCAGCTGCGGGGCGACCCTGGGGACCGGAGCCAAGCGACCACCCCGGGCTGTGCCACCTTTGCCTGGGCACCACAGCTGGGGCTGTCCCCTTCCACAGGGTCTGAGTGGGGACCTGTGGCGGTCTGCGTCCTTGGACATCGGGATGCTCTGAGGAGCAGAGCAGGAGATCGCCCTGGAGAGTGCCAGTGGCTCTTTGTTACCGCTTTTTCTCCCACATCCATCAAAACATCTCCTTTCAGAGGGGAAATCCCATGGTATTTGTTTGCTGCTTTCCAGGATAGACAAAATATTCAAATATTTATCCAAAGTAAAAGAGAAATGGATATTTCCTGTTTACCAGATGTTGCAGTCAACTATGAATATTCACAGCCACATAAGGTGTTTCATAAGATTGTGAATTATGTGGGGAATTTCAGAAGCAGCCTGATCCTGTACAGGTCTGACCCATTTCCAACCAGCACCATGGACATTCTCCAAAGGCAATCTAGGGAATATGTTACATTTAGAAAAAAATAAAAGGAAAACAAACAAACCACCAACGAAACACTAGAAAAGGTAATTTTAAAAAAAGTTATTAAGCCTATTTTTCAGTCTTGGAATGCTGAACTAGGGGAGAAGGAAAGTAATTAAAATGTTTTGTCAGGTGAGCTGTTCATTTTATTAATAACATGAATACAGCCATGCTAATATTGGCTGCCTTTCACCCGTGTGTTGTTCAGCTTTGGTCCTGGCATGCAGCTCAGCAGGGCACAGCGCACAAAGGATGCGTCAGGCACAGCCGGGCTCAGCAATGCTGCTGGTGCCGTTTGGGTGAGTTCATTAGTCCTGATTTTATCTGGCCGCTGCGAATCCAGGACACCTTAAATGTGGGGTGGATCCTGTGTGCGTCCACACTTTGTTACAGCTGTAATGAGCGAGGGGAGCCTGCGCCGCGGTGCTGCGGTGGTGCCGTGGTGCTGTGGTGCTGATGCTGGGGCACAGTCAGGATCAGCCCCTCTGCCCACTGAGCCCCATGAATGTGCAGGGGGCATCGGGAGGAGAACGTGGCAGGATCTGCCTTTTTCCATACAGGAACTGTAAAATCAATGCTGAGCTGACTTTTAATTTCATTTCATGGAGACACATACAGTCCTTCATTTTTCAGTGAGAAAAATTAAAACATTGATGAATGGAGGCTTTTTCCAATTACTGAAAACTAAACAGAGATGTCCGCGTTTCCTCCTTCGCTTTTGAACGTCAGGCATTGCCATGGGTCTCTGTAGCTAATGGTCAACAGAATTTCTACAGCTTTTTACAGGGGAATAAGGATTTCACTCTTGATTTTACTGGATTTGTGTGTTCTTCGTGGTAGTTTTTTTCCTTTCTCAAGTTTGAAATCTTTATTAACAGCAGCTCTTGCTTTTACACCAGAGCATCCCTCCAGACCTGTAACCAGAGGGGTTACAGCCCTCATTTCATTACAGGAGATTTTCATGTTTTTAACCAGGAGACCTGCTAATGACGGTATCTACATAATAGAGGGCTCTTTGCAGAAGGCGTTTGCTGCCTGCCAGACTGAAGCTGAAGATGGGATTTGCTGAGCGCAGCATCCCCGGGCGATGCCTGCGTGGAGCCGGCCCGACTGAGCTGGGGGCCACAGGGAAGTGACAGCGTTTTGGGAACGGCAGCGCAGGCCTGACTGGGAACAATCACTGCTTCGAGTAAGAAATGAGCAGAAAAACCTCCCCCAGGCACAGGAGCCGTTCCCATTGCATGAGCTTTGTGAAGCACGGAGAGGCAGGAATTCAGCCTCAGCTTCACCTCTGCGTCTGGTGCTGTGCTTTGCAGGGGGACAGGGATGGGGCAGGGGTGGGTGCTGTGGCGTATGTCCAAGGGTTGCCCCACTGCACAGAGCACCGAAAATGAGCAAGACTGATTAGACTCCCCGCAGGGAGAGTAATCTGGGGATGTTCTAAGGCTTAGGACTGTGTCTCGAACGAATGCATGTGAAGTGCAGAGAGCATGATGTGCCCCAGGGAGGAGATCCGGCCTTTTGCATTATTCCAAGCCCGCCCTGAGTCACGGCCGTTTGCCTGTGCCAGGGAACCTCCCTAAGACCTGGGGACACAGACACAGCACCAGCCCTGCGGTCCCCGGCTGAACCCCCGGCAGCTCCCGTCTGCTCCTCCGTGGCTGCGTTTCAGTGTTTCCCCTGTGGACAACTCTAGTCTTTCCCATTTACAAAGTATTCTCTTATCTAGCCACTGATGTAATTGTCGTTCCCTTTTTCCTGTGCGTTACGGGCTGTACAGACTGATCGTGTCTCGCTGATGGCACCAGGCGCGCCAGGGTTCTGATCCCAGCTTTGCAAATCACTTGGGGCAATCGCTCAGTTCCCCAATCTGAATGTCATGCTCTGTAGGATGGAAACAGTAATAACAGGCATCCTCCTCCTCAAGGGCACTGTGAAAACAGCTGTCTGGTGCAAACGTGGAGCTTAAAGATGGGAAACAGGGTACTCATTTTAGGTGTAATTCAGTGTGAGTGTATGCGCGATTACGTATTTAGTCTGACACTGGCACATCCTACGTATCTCTCTCTGTCTCAGCTGATAAAATACCTTTCAAGGACATTCTTGGTTTTCCTTTTTTGTTAAGTCATCTGGTAAAGTTTCACCATTTTTCACTGAGGATTTGCTTCGGTAACTCCTCGCTCAGTCCTGACAGGGCTCTTCTTGTGCTGCATCTTGCAGAAAATGTGAAAAATGCTCTCCAAAAGCAGTGTTTGTGCACCTCTTGGATGTGATCATTTGTCCGTGCTTCACAGACACAAACTGTGTGGTTTGGTGTGTTCTGGTTTTTGGAAAGCTGTCTGTGTTCAGGCACTGGGGCATTCTGCAGATGGCTCAAGAGTTAAAAAGCTGCCACTTACACCTGAAGTATAACAACTCTCTTCTGATGGCAAAAAATAGCACATTAGCAGTTTAATCAGAATTTCCCTTGCCCATTGCCATAAAGTCTGAGGCATCCTGACGCTAAAGTACATTTTTGCTCGATCTAATTTTATTTTTGGGGTGGCTGTAGCTCCCTTGGGCTGGAAGCGTTCCCGTTTCTGCAGGGAAGGTCGGTTGTGCCAGCGGAGACAAAAGCACAGCACAGTCCATGAACTCTGTGCCCTGGTCTGTGCTTCATTTCCTCCCCTTTTCTCTAATTGCTAAACAGTAATAGCGAATGATAGCATCTCCTCACACTCCCTTTTCTGGAAAGCGCTGGCAGGTTCCCCACTTCTTCGATCGCCGTCGCTCTGCTCTGCTCTTGTCACGCCCCACCGGAGCGCATCGGCGCAGGGAGCGCGGCTGCGACGCCTGTGCGGAGGCTGAAGGAGAATGAATCAGCAGTAATAACCAGTAATAAGAGACAAATGTGCTTAACTGCAGCCGCAGAAGCCCCTTGGACATCATTACAAGCTGATTTACTGTAAGCTTTTACCTTTTCCTTCATCTAAGGCCCAAATCTGTGTCTCGAGGGGGTGAAGAACATGAGGTCCATTTCCCAGGTACCGCAGGCTGAAGCATCAGCTGGGTCTGAGTGATTCTGTCAGGCTTTTGAGTCTGAAATAATTTTATAAATATATAAAGGGTGAGTGTCACAAGGATGGAGCCAGGCTCTTCTTGGTGACAAACAATGATAAGACAAGGGGTAACGGACACAAACTGGAACACAGGAGGTTCCACTTCAATTTGAGAAGAAACTTCTTCTCAGTGAGGGTGACAGAGCCCTGGCCCAGGCTGCCCAGAGAGGTTGTGGAGTCTCCTTCTCTGCAGACATTCAAAACCCGCCTGGACGCCTTCCTGTGTAACCTCATCTGGGTGTTCCTGCTCCGGCAGGGGGATTGGACTGGATGAGCTTTGGAGGTCCCTTCCAATCCCTAACGTGCTGTGATTCTGTGATTCTGTGTTTCTGTGATTCTGTGATTCTGTGATTCTGTGATTCTGTGATTCTGTGATTCTGTGATTCTGTGAAATGGTTCCCTTCCTCCCTTGCCCACAAGACCCCTTTGGTGGATGCACGAGCAGCGCAACACCCTTGCGTTCCCAGCTCTGCAGAGGCAGACCTGGCCCTGGCCGCTCGTGCAGAAGCTGCGTCACTCAATGCTGGGTGGCAGCACGCCCGCAGACGGTGCTGACACACGGTAACAGCTCCTGTGCTGGAAGGGTTTAGCAGCGATCTGCTAGATGGCATCGAGATAAAGAGTTATTGCTGCTCATCCCTCTGCGGATTAAGCAACGGTTACTTTAGAGCCTGTTAAGTGCAGCCTGGGGCAGCATGAAAAGAGCTGTGTGAAGTTTCCTGCAATGTGCCCAGTGATGTGATTTAAAGACCGCCAAGGATGGCAGGAGGTGCGTACCCAATCTGGTGCTGTGCTCATGTCCTGGATCTGTGCACATGACAGTCAGTGTCTCCTGAAGTCAGTTAAGTTCAGTTTACAGAAGGAAGTGATTCTTTATGACACCAAGCGTTACAGAACTGTGCTTTATTTTGTTGTCTTTAATTATTGGTCGTGTGGCACCCTGACCTCAGACACCATCCTTCCCTCATCGCCTTCAGAACCATTAACTGACCTGGTTTGTGTCTCAGTCAGACCTGGGTATTTACGAGCAATGCGCTCAGTACAAAAGCTGTCCCAAATGACTTCTGCTCCAGGTGGAGCCCGCATCCCCCCATTCCCCTCCTCTCCCTGGCTTCTTCTTGTGGTTTCTCGGGACTTTCCCTGGCATGAACGCACAACCCCGAGGCTTTGGGAGATCACGTATCAGCAACAGACAAGTCTGCAGTTGCATGAACAAGGTAAAAAGCTTTATTAAATGTGTACAGTGTGCACGATGGCACCTGCGTGCAATTAGGGTAGAAGAGGAGGGAGGAGCAGACAAAGGAAGCAGCCGCAGCCCCGTCACGCGTGGCCTCGGGGCCCGGTTCAGCTCTCGGAGCCGCTGCCCCCCTAGCGCGTGGTGAGCGCGACCTGCTCCCGCGACGACACCACCTTCCCGTCCTGCACCTCCTCCACGATGGTGCGCACCTGGCGCGACGTGGTCATGGCTGCAGAGGGAAAGCGGAGCACGGTTATTCGGGGCAGGAAGGAGGGGAATTGCTTAACACGTAATCAGGTGTTCCATGTTTTTGAGGACTATGTGAGAAATCCCACGAGTTTCAGGTCTGTGTAAAGCCAGAACACAGCTCGGTGAGCTCAGGGCCTGTTTAGGGCAAATCATTCCTGTGGTAAAGGAGTGTGAGACCTTTCCCTTCCTGACAGCCCTTTCCTGTGGTGGGCAGCTGTAAGGTGCACACAGGCTCTCCTGACCGCGGTCACTCCGATTCGGTCAGCACGGTGGCACCACGCGCCTGAGGAGTGATTTTCACTCCTGGCAGCTCTCAAAGCTGCTGTTATAAACATGCGTAGCAAGAGAGGTCCTTACCGTCCCTGCCGGAGTGGGAGGACATGGCGGAGGAGTACTGGGAAGAGATGCTGCAAGAGGGAGAGAAACAAAGAGGAGTTAGGGACAAACGCTTCTGTGGTGGTGTTACACGGGCTCTGTATTCGGGCAGGACACCAAAGGGTCGTAGTGGCTGTTAAAGGTGCTGCTGGGCTTGGTGTGTCCTGGAGGGCAGAGACCACAGCACGGAGAGGGGCCCATTACAGCCTCTCGCTGCAGACACAGATTGGGAATAGGGACATGGGGTGTCTGTGCCTGATGTGAACATAGAGATGAACCCTGAAAGCTGCAGCTGGACCAAGTCCCCAGACAGCACCGCTGTGTCTACCACTCGTCCCCACACACCCCCCACGCGAAGCCCCC
>NW_010187564.1:3116-4011 GCF_000695765.1 Mesitornis unicolor | reverse complement strand
TGGGGCTCCTGGACCCTTTTTTTACCTCCCTGACCCCATTTCTGTGCTCTAATGTGGGAATGGAGCCAATGTGGGAATGGAGCCCAATGGGGAATGGAGCCCAATGGGGGAATGGAGCCATTGTTTGCCTCCTTGACCCATTTCCGGGCTCCCTGACCCCATTTCTTGGACTCCCTGACCCATTTTTGGGGCTCCTGGACCCATTTCTTGGACTCCCTGTCCCATTTTTTGCCTCCCTGACCCATTTCTTGGACTCCCTGACCCATTTTTGGGGCTCCCTGAACCCATTTCTGTGCTCTCTGACCCCATTTTTGGGCTTCCTGACCCATTTCTTGACTCTCTGACCCATTTTTGGGGCTCCTGGACCCTTTTTTTACCTTCCTTACCCATATTTTGGACTCCCTGTCCCATTTTTTGCTTCCCTGACCCATTTCTTGGACTCCCTGTCCCATTTTTGAGCTCCCTGTCCCATTTCTTGGACTCCCTGACCCATTTTTGGGGCTCCCTGAACCCATTTCTGTGCTCTCTGACCCCATTTTTGGGCTTCCTGACCCATTTCTTGACTCTCTGACCCATTTTTGGGGCTCCTGGACCCTTTTTTTACCTTCCTTACCCATATTTTGGACTCCCTGTCCCATTTTTTGCTTCCCTGACCCATTTCTTGGACTCCCTGTCCCATTTTTGGGGCTCCTGGACCCATTTCTTGGACTCCCTGACCCATCTTTGGACTCCCTGACCCATTTCCGGGCTCCCTGACCCCATTTTTTGGACTCCCTGTCCCATTTTTGAGCTCCCTGTCCCATTTCTTGGACTCTCTGACCCATTTCTTGGACTCCCTGTCCCATTTCTTGGACTCCTTGACCCATTTCTTGCACTTTCTGACCCATTTCTTACC
>NW_010187564.1:0-3062 GCF_000695765.1 Mesitornis unicolor | reverse complement strand
CCCTCTGACCCCATTTTTGGGCTTCCTGACCCATTTCTTGACTCTCTGACCCATTTTTGGGGCTCCTGGACCCTTTTTTTACCTCCCTTACCCATTTCTTGGACTCCCTGGCCCATTTCTGGGGCTCCTGGACCCATTTCTTGGACTCCCTGACCCATTTCTGGGGCTCCCTGTCCCATTTCTTGGACTCCCTGTCCCATTTCTTGGACTCCTTGACCCATTTCTTGCACTTTCTGACCCATTTCTTACCTCCCCGATCCCATTTCCGGCGCGTCCCGCAGGCAGAAATCCAGCTTCCTGCCCAGCTACATCATCGACGTGCGGCAGCTGGACGAGAAGCTGCTGAACATCGTGGACATGCAGTTCCTGCACGGTTACTACGAGCCCACCCTCCTCATCCTCTTCGAACCCAACCAAACCTGGCCGGGGTGAGCACCCCAACCACCCCCTAACTCCTGCCCAGCTCTGGGGCGCCCCCTCCCGGGGGGAAGGGGGGGGGTGACGCGGCCGGGTGTCCCCGCAGGCGCGTGGCGGTGCGGCAGGACACGTGCAGCATCGTGGCCATCTCGCTTTTTTTGTCATCTGGTCCCTCAGCAGCCTCCCCTTCGACTGCACGCAGGCGCTGGCCGTCCCCAAGCCCATCGGTGAGCGAGGGCGGCGCGGGGACGGTGACGTCGCAGTGACGTTGTGACGGTGACGTCGTTGCAGTGACGGTGACGTTGTGACAGTGACATTGTCGCGGCGACGTCGCGGTGATGGTGACGTCGTCGCGGTGACAGTGATGTCGCGGTGACGTCGTGGTGACGTCGCGGTGACGGTGACGTCGTCGCGGTGTCTCTCTGCCGGCAGGGGGCGTGGTGATCTTCGCCGTCAACTCCCTGCTCTACCTCAACCAGAGCGTCCCCCCCTACGGGGTGGCCCTCAACAGCCTCACCAACGGCACCACCGTCTTCCCGCTGCGTAAGGGGCCTTCCTCCTTCCTCCTCCTCCTTCCTCCTCCTCCTTCCTCTTCCTCAGCCTTCTCTTCCTCCTTCTCCTCACTTGTTCCTGTTCCCCTTCCTGTTCCTCCTTCCCCTTCCCCTTCTCTCTTCCTCTTCCTCTTTCTCCTCCCTCTTCCTCCTTCTCTTCCTCCTTCCTCTTCCCCTTCCTCTTCTCCTTCCTCTTCCTCCTCCTCTTCCCCCTTGCTCTTCCTCCTTCCCCTTCTTTTTTCCTCATCCTCTTCCTCCCTCCCGTCCCCCTTTTCCCTTCCTCTTCCTCCTTCCTCTTCCTCTTTCTCCTTCCGCTTCCTCCTCCTCTTCCTCCTTCCTCTTCCCCTTCCCCTTCTCTCTTCCTCTTACTGTTTCTCCTCTCTCTTCCTCCTTCTCTTCCTCCTTCCTCTTCCCCTTCCTCTTCTCCTTCCTCTTCCTCCTTCCTCTTTCTCCTTCCTCTTCATCCTCCTCTTCCTCCTTCCGCTTCCCCTTCCCCTTCTCTCTTCCCCTTCCTCTTCTCCTTCCTCTTCCTCCTTCTCTTCCCCCTTCCTCTTCCTCTTTCTCCTTCTTTTTTCCCCCTTCCTCTTCCTCCCTCCCGTTCCCCTTTTCCCTTCCTCTTCCTCTTCCCCCTTCCTCTTCCCCTTCCCCTTCTCTCTTCCTCTTTCTGTTTCTCCTCTCTCTTCCTCCTTCTCTTTCTCCTTCCTCTTCCTCCTTCCTCTTCCTCCTTCCTTGTTCCTCTTCCCCTTCCTCCTCCTCTTCCTCCTTTCTCTTCCCCTTCACCTTCTCCCTTCCTCTTCCTCTTTCTCCTCCCTCTTCCTCCTTCTCTTCCCCTTCCTCTTCCTCCTTCCCCTTTTTCCCCTCATCCTCTTCCTCCTTCCCATTCTTTTTCCCTTCCTCTTCCTCTTTCCCCTTCTTTTTCCCCTTCCTCTTCCCTTCCTCTTCCTTCTCCTTCTTCTTCTTTCTCTTCCTCTTCCCTTTTCCCTTTCTCTTTCTCCTGCCTCTTCCTCTTCCTCCTTTCTTTTCTTTCTCTTTTTCTTCCTGTTCTTCTTTCTCTTTTTCCTTCCTCTTCCTCCTCCCTTTTCCTTCTCCTCCTCGCTTTTTCCCTTCCTGTTTCTCATTCTCTTCCCCTTTCGTTTCCCTTTCTCTCCTTCTCTTCTATTCGCTCTTCTTTCTCTTTCTTCTTTCTCTTTCACCTCCTCTTCCTCCTCCTTTTCTCTTTCTCCTTTCTCTTTTTCCTTCCTCTTCCTCTTCCTCTTTCTCCTTCCTCTTCTTTTTCTTTTTCCTGTTCTCTTTTCTCTTTTTCCTTCCTCTTCCTTGTCCCTTTTCGTTCTCCTCCTCGTCCTCCTTCTCTTCATCTTTCTCCTCCTCTTCCCCTTCCTTTTCCTCTTCTTCCCCTTCCTCCTCCTCTTCCCCCTTCCTCTTCCTCCTCCTTCCCCTTCTTTTTCCCTCATCCTCTTCCTCCTTCCCGTTCCCCTTTTCCCTACTTCTTCCTCCTTCGCCTTCCCCTTCCTCTTCCACCTCCCTTTTCTTCCTCCTCTTCCTCCTCTTCTTCCCCTTCCCGTTCCCTTTTTCCTTTCTCCTGCCTCTTCCTCTTCCTCCTTCCTCTTCTTTTTCTTCCTCTTCCTCTTCTTCTTTCTCCTTTTCCTTCCTCTTCCTCACTTTTCCTTCTCCTCCTCGCCCTGGTTTTCCTCCTCTTCCTCCTTCCTGTTCCTTTTCCTCCTCCTCCTTTCTCTTTCTCCTTCATATTCTTCTTCCGCCTTCCTCTTCCCCTTCCTCTTCCTCCTCTCTTTTTTTCCTCCTCTTCTTCCTCCTCTTCCCCTTCCCTTTCCCCTTTCTCTTTCTCCTTCCGCCTCCTCCTTCCTCTTCCTTTTCCTCCTCCTCCTCCTCCTCCTCTCCCCCCACATTTGGGGGTGCAGGGGGTTGATCCTCACCCCCGTGTCCCCCGCTTTCGCCAGGGGTGCAGGAGGGGGTGCGGCTGACGCTGGACTGCGCCCAGGCCACCTTCATCTCCCACGACAAGATGGTCATCTCGCTCAAGGGGGGGGAGATGTGAGTTTGGGGGTGCCCTGGGGGTCCTGTGGGGCTGCTGTCACC
>NW_010187563.1:35115-56476 GCF_000695765.1 Mesitornis unicolor | reverse complement strand
ACTGTGTCAAAGGCTTTACTGAAGTCAAGTTTTGCAGTGTTACAAGTTACATTCCCCTTGTATTTAAAAAGAACCTTGCAAATGTGATTCTGGCTGGTTATTATTATCTATATATGTTGATAATTATAGAATAATGATGTGTACGGGGAGTTCTGATGAAGGGTATGGAGGAAGATGATTGAAGGCAGTTACAGATTCAAGTCACAGATTCCTCTTGTATGGTGACAATTTCCAAGCTCTGTATGGCAGATTTTTCTCTGGACTAATATGTAGTTTATCATATTTCTCTCACTTTTTATGACTGGTTTATCTTTGCTTTGAGTTCTTTTTCTGAGAATGCATACTGAACCCAGTAATGAGTAAATGTAAGTGATTATTTATTGTTTGTGGAAAATGACTCAGTATTTTAACTCATTATAGTCATGTGAGTGTTTCTGTAGTATACAAATATTTTTTTCAAAACATTTTCTGTGGTGCATAAACCATTCTATTGGGCACTGAGTCGTGTTTAAAAGAGCATGGGTATCATTTTCAGTGAGACATATGGAATCCATGCATTTCAGGGCCTATATTACAACCAGGTGAATTTGGGGTCTTGCATGGTTTTCTGCTGGGGGTTTTCTGTGGTTTTGTTTGTTGGGGTTTTTTTTCCTTTTTTTGGGGTGACATGACCCAAAATTGACAACAAAACTTGTGGGAAGCATGCAAACCTACTGGCATATATATTGAAACTAGAAAGGAAAATGCTTCTTCAGACCCTTGTGAAGCAGTATTGCTTAATTAACCCTATTTAAGCCCTACCTTGTGAAAAGGTTAATGGGATTTTTAATGACCTTGAGTGGTCAAGGCCTCAATTTTACATTTCTTCTGAAAGAAAATGGAAAATAGAACAAGAAAGCTGTTCAAACTTCTGTGAATCTGGAAAAAAATTGGTTTACAGCAACAGTTCAGGTTACTTCCTATTTTATTTGAAGTGGTTTACCCATTCTTTACTTTGATTCCACTGACATCCCTGTGGATGTTTGATGCAGCACTGAGTTGCCACATACAAGGTCTGGGTGTAGACTGCAGTTTCGCTTGCTTGCTCACAGGGTGGAGAAGGGCCACCTCTGCAGCAACCTTGTACACAAACATGAACGCAATGAACAATAATGGAAATGTTGGTTTTGCAGCACATCATACCTTCATCCCAACCCCCTCCCCAGTAACCTCTCCATCTTGCACAGACCATAAGGTGTAGGTCTCTCTGTCCTCCTAGAGATAAATGCTTTATCACTGCTTTTCCTCTTTCTAATTCCACAGGTGCAAACTGCCTTTTCTTTGACAAATAGCCAAACTAGTCCATATCCGGTTAAACTCTCATGACAGTTGTTCTCAGCTGGTTTTCATCTCTGATATCTGCTGCTTCTGTTTAAGACTCAAGGAACAGTTTGTACACCAAGTTTGTCTACTTTGCACAATGATATTGTTGCTCTTAGGAAAGTGTCATGTTAGCTATGTCCCTAGAAGTTTGGAACCTGTCACAGTCTGTTTAGCAGAGAACTCTGATTTTACATCAGCCTGATCACACTGCAGTTGTATTTGCTTTGAAGTTTGGTATGGACTTTGCTGTTTTGAGTGGCTCTGACATACACAATTCTGCAATGTAATACTATTCAAAAAGTTACTAACTTATTATTTTTACAAGTAAGTGCCTTATTGTTAAGATATAATATAGGTGTACCTATTTTTTTAAAACATTACTACTAATAATTGTATTTCCACTGTATTGTCTGCCTGCAGGTGTCAGAATGGTTTTCAGGCCTTATTAATGAATGAAATCTGAATAATGGTTTTGGTGAAGTAGACCAATAGCATTAATAAATTTAGCATTTATTTTTTAACCAACGTTTTCTCTGTTCTAATCTGAGCTGTACTGGGACCATAAATGGAGATAAAGATGCTCAAGAAAATAGAAATTACATTGGGTCTTTAAACTTACATAATCTTACTGATAGGTGATCATTACTTTTTCCATGGTACGAAACTCAAGTTCTTTCTCTATGCTTACACGGATGCTCATAATTAATTTATATTTTGCTACTTGTTTTCAGTAAGTGATGTCAGGTAATTTTCACACATTTACTTGAAAAGGCACTTGAGCTACAGATTGGTTGTGGGTACATATTTCTGGGTATTTTGACTACAAAAGGGCAGTGATTATGCAGCTATATGGAATATACCATGAATCAAGAGAACTAGAGTAGTATTATGACTGTTATTCTTTGTGAACCAGCCTCCAGAGGGTGATACAGATGTTCTACCTGGTAGAAAACATACACACCCATACACACATACTAATCAGTGTATTATAAGAGTTAATTAATGAGAGAGATATTGCTTGTGAACAGTCAATATAGCAATGCGTTCATCCAGAGAGTCACGAATGTGCATTCTTTGAATTTATCTAACGTGGTATACAGCAAAACACTTAGGGTGCCCCAGATGTAGCTATTAATTGTGTTAAAAAACTGTCCATAATTAGGTTTAAAATGTAACCATAACCTCTGGGATCAATGGTTCCTGATACCCGTCAAGTGACAGGAGGGTAAAACCTTTTGTAGCCCTGATGAACACTTGTGTGTATCACATCCTTATTACATAGAAAAGTGGACTTTAAAGGTTGAAGAGTGGAAATAAGATGCTGTAAAATTTGAACTTGCTGAAATGACGTAGTGTTTTGTTCCTGTGGGCCAATTTTAATGGTGGTGTAATTGCTAGGAATTCCTTTGAAACCAAAGTAGTTTCTCTAGAGCTGAATTTTGCATTATACTTCTATGCTTGGCACTGGCAAGGGAGCTAAAGGATTAAGTTTCTTTTCAAAAGTACATGGCATGAATTTTGACTCTTGCTTCTTTGTGGAGTGTGAGCATCTCTCTGAAAGGGTGTATTCCCTGTAGCTAGTGATCATATATAAATGGAGGAGACTGTACAATTACTTTATGTAATTCACACTCATGCAAATTAAAAATGGCCAGAGTCCATTGTTCTGAAACCACTCATTACATCTTCAGGTTCTGAAAATGAAATTCTATTCAGAAAATCCTTCCTTTCTGCATGAAAATAGCTGACAGACTCTCTCTCTGCTACCTGAGGTATGAGACATATTATATGTGTGTGTACGTGTGTGTATATATATATATATATGCACGTGTGTATCTCTCTCTGTATGCATATCCATATCTGTATTTTTCTGTACATGTTATATGTGTGTATATATTGTTACACTTGAGAGTAGCTGTTTAGCCATACACTGTGCGTCCAGAGTGCAGCAGTCTATGTGTGGTGCTTACTGAATACAGATAAGTACACATACAATTTCTGTAAAATATGTGTATACTGTATCTATAGCAAAATACACTGTAACCTAAGACTTTGTTAAATAAAAAATTGCTTAACTTGTGTGTCACTTCAACTTAACTTGTGGGAAGCTGTTAAATAAGTCTTCCTGTCTCCCCAAAAACACCCCAAGGATCAGTTCTCTAATGTACTGTTCTGCCATCAAATCTATATAAACAAGTATAAATGTTTAAAAAGTAAAGAATACTAATCAAGAGATGGAAGACATGTGCTGCTTAATAAATCTTGCCTTCAATTTATTTGTCTGGTATTACAAAGGCAGAGGAGATATCAATTAATATAGGCATAGAGGACCCATAATTTATAATTAACTGGCAAGTGGTTTGTAACAAACAGCAGCACTGAATCTAATAGCCAGTAGAAAAATAACTAGTGTTGATTTGTCCCTTGGCAAATTAATAGAGTGCTTATCAATGACAGGGTTACATAAAACTGCTAAATAAATAATCATCAGTGAGTTAGAGTGAAGCAGATCTTTAACAAGCTTAATCTGAACCTCTTGACATCTGTAGACTATGAAGAGATTAAACGCTAAGAAAGAGAAGATCCACTATACACATTGTAAGCATGCTCAGTAGCTGTGCAAGATCATGTCCTTAGGTAATGAGAAAGAAAGAAACATTTTTATTACAAAATCACATTGAAAAATTATTTTCATTATAATTAGACTGAAAATTATAAAAGGTATATCAAAGAAATGCTGAATTGGAATTAACCAGATGAGAATGAGACTACTTCTCTAAGCAATGAAAACACATCAGTGGAGTCAGTTTTGATATATTTTTAGTTCAAGGTTTTTTTCTTGGTTTTATTACTCATCTTTGTCCACTTCTGGTTTCTGTGTCACTTTTGCTGATATACCCTGGTAGCTCACTTAAATCATCACAACAGCTAAGCAGTGCACCTGATTTTCAGAATGTGTCTTATTTATGAGCCTGGAGATATATATATAAAATATAATTTCTAGACATGTTTTAATTTTATAAAGGCATTTTGTGCAATAAGTCCATGTATGAAGGTTTCCCCACTCCCTGCTTAATGATAGTATGAGTCACTTTTGTTCTGAAAAGCTTCCAGTTCTCAGAAGGTCCAGCTAGAGCCATGCTGGGAAATCTTAAAAGCTTTGTCCCCAGGTGAATCACAGAATCACAGAATCTCAGGAGTTGGAAGGGACCTCGAAAGATCATCCAGTCCAAACCTCCTGCCAGAGCAGGATCACCTAGACTAGGTCACACAGGAACGTGTCCAGGTTGGTTTTGAATGTCTCCAGAGAAGGAGACTCCACAACCTCACTGGGCAGCCTGTTGCAGTGCTCTGTCACCCTCACAGTAAAAAAGTTTTTCCTCATGTTCACATGGAACCTCCTATGTTCCTATGCACCCATTGCCCCTTGTCCAGTCATTGGACATCAGAGAGAAGAGCCTGGCTCCTTCCTCCTGACACTTGCCCTTTACAAATTTATAAACATTAATGAGGTCACCCCTCAGTCTCCTCTTCTCTGTGAGAAGATGTGAAGAGAAGAGGTGAATATGTACAGAAACATTCTTCCTGAGCAAAGGGAGAGCAGAGACTGGTTTACTTCGTGCTTGATGCACAGGGATTTTGGAGATACATGGCAGATCCCATAGGTTCACCAGAAGTTCCTTGCAAGACTGTTGGTAACCAGTTTATGGCTGTGTCTCCTTTGCAGATTTTTTAGCATTAAAGAGGAAAGAGCTGTCATCTCTAAACCAGGTATGAATTAGACTAAAATGTGAGTTCCCAGGAAACAAATGAATTTTATTTTTTCCTTAAGTCCTCTATCGTTTTTCCAGCTCTGAGAAGTCATTTCATGCAAGTGAGACTGCCATCTTTTTGGGACAGCAAGGGAATGTGCAAGCAAAAGCAGACCTGAGTAATTTTGTCAGAAAGCTTTGTTGGAACTTCAAAGATTTTGATCTGGAACAGAATCTGACCTGCGGCAAAGAGCTGCAAGTCCTCCTTCTTTTTTATGGATGAAAGCAAAGCTGCCCTGACATAGGTGGGCAATATCTGGTGAAGAGCATCCTTTTGGGAGCTCATACTTTCCCATCCACCTCTTTTAATCCTCTTCATCCGAAAGGAGCAAAAGGACTTCTACTGTAACAAAGGGATTTTTTTCCTACTGGATGCCTGTAGAAACTGCAATCATGAGAGAGAAACCTCTTAGTAATAATGCTTCACTAATTGATTTCTATGTGTATTGCTTTCCCAATTTTTATTCAGAGTCTGAGTCACCACTTAAAAAGAACAGAGTGGAACCTCAATCTTCTTTTTCTTCTTTTTCTTTTTCTTCTTTTTCTTCTTTTTCTTTTTCTTCTTTTTCTTCTTTTTCTTCTTTTTCTTTTTCTTATTTTTCTTCTTTTTCTTATTTTTCTTTTTCTTATTTTTCTTCTTTTTCTTATTTTTCTTTTTCCTTTTCTTTTTTCTTTCTTTTTCTTTTTCTTTTTCTTTTTCTTTTTCTTTTTCTTTTTCTTTTTCTTTTTCTTTTTCTTTTTCTTTTTCTTTTTCTTTTTCTTTTTCTTTTTTCTTCCTTAAATTAAGCTTCTCTATGGTTGACCAATGCTGTCTAGTACCATGCTGCAATGATGGACCAATATTGCTCAAAAATAGTAATACTGATTATTCAAAGTATGGATCTTCCTGTTGCTTTGGGCTTAGAAACATCTTAACCTAAATGCAGAACAGGTCCTCCCATCGTTAGCTCTGTGCAAGCTGAGTAGTATCTCTAAGATCATGTGTTGTATGTACTGCTTGTTTTATGTCTGTGGTTTGTTATCCTTTTCTATTTTTTACAGATTGTTTCTAAATTTAGTAAAATCCTCCTCCCACTGCTCAAACTGCAGAGCTGCCTGATTTCACACAACTATATAAATCCTGCTGGGTTAAACAAGGAACTAACAAGTTCAGAAAAATGTGAATTTCTATTGTATAATATGGCATTGTACTACTGTAGAGCAGAATGTGCCTTATCTGTTTATGGATCTCCATTCATCCTACATCAGGTGGGCCTGGAGATTGATAAATGTTTGTTTCCTCAGTAGCCGTTGTTTAACGTCACATCTGTGATGTCCAGATGGCTTCCTGTACGGGGAGGGGGTGTTGTTGCTATCCACCTCTACTGTCTACTCTGTAGAGACTGTTTCAGGAACAGTTTTCAGTGCTGAGAGCACCTTTCACGGGTGCATATCATGAACCAAAATACAAGCTTTTACAAGGCTGGGAAGAGTGTTGTGAGTATGAGATGCTGCTGATCTGCAGCACGTCAAGTTGAGCCGAGAAAATTAATGCAATGGAAAAGAGAGGTTCTCTGTGTGCATTGGGGTAACAGGTAGATGGTGATATGGAGCAGACTGTGTGGAAAACAGGATGTTAACTATGAACAATACTGCTTTGAGTGGGTGAGTGCCTGTGGAGAAGTGAGCACGGAGCTGAGGTAGGTGGTGTACTGTGTTTCTCATGGCACACATGCAATGACTGTCCCAAAATTCAAGGGTTGACTTTTGGGGGTTTTGGGGGCTTGCTTGGTTTCTTTATGTTTGTTTGTTTCCTTTTGTCCTCTTTTGCTGGTAGTGGGGGTGGTGTTGTTAAGGTTTTGTTTGGGGGGTTTTTTGTTGTTGTTCTTGGGGTTTTTTGTTTTGTTTTGTGTTTGGGGTTGTTTGGGTTTTTTTGTTTGTTTTTTTTTCTTTTTTACTAAAGATAATGTGGTAGCTTCGCACATTGCTGTCAACACCATGGTAGGATCTCCATGTCTAAGGTGCTATCGGGGAGGTTACAGGGAATTCATCAAAACCAAGCTGATGCAAGCATGAATACTCCCAAGAATGAGACCCTTTATACTGAAAAAATGCTGAAGGCTGAAAAGAGGCTAATTTATTTAAATTATCTGTATACATGTCAAGCCCCATAGTTTCCAGAGGAAGCTGACAATTGTGAGTTAGAGAAAGCTTTTCTTAAATTTAACAACAAAAACCTATCAGAGAAAGTTATACCAGAAAACCTGAGCAACAGAGATGATAATCATCTGTAGTGATGCAGATGTACAAAAATACAGTTTTCTGCTATTAAGCTTTTAAATGTCAGTAAATGACAGTTTAGTAGATCATTTGCTAATAATGATTAAATTTCTCATTAAAATGTTTCCTTCATTATTCTTCAGGTAGAAATGTGTAATTCAATGATTGTTACATCAATTATACTTAAAAAGCTGATTAAAATACTGAAATATTATCTCTCATAGCCAGAGTACTTTAAGAGTACTGTACTAATTACAAACAGAATAAACTCTTGTAATATCACCATTTGAATTGATGCCTTATAAATTCTTAATGCAAAGCTAACATATAAAGTGTAAATCAAATATATAGATCCAATAAAATAAAACCTTTTTAATCTTGTTTTACCTTCAAAAGGATTCTGATTATTATAATTAAATAATGCATGATATAATAAAGACCTAGAATGTGCGATTATTTCATTGGCAATTGAATACTGGTGCTTTTTATTTATGCAAGCAATTTATCACAGACAATATGCATCAAGCATTAAAATATTGATACAATTATACCTATCCTGCTGAACCAATAAAAAAACCTGTGACGTGACTCTCTGCTGATGATACAAGGATGGCTTGAAATCCTTGTTAAATTTTAATATTCTGATGTGCTGGGTTATGCTAACTCTGCTATGGAATAATATTTCCTATATCTACTGTTCTGCCTTTTATTTCTGTAAGATTACAAATCCAGCTTCACTTAGCTTGGCTAACAAGTACTGCTTTGCTTGCTTCTCTGTTGGTCACTCCTAGGAAGAAACATTAAAAGACAGCTTTGAATTTCACTTTTTAGAGTTGTTAATTTGCTATGGATACAACTATTTAATTTTGCTGTATCCTGTTATTCTGAGATTTTTGCAAAGGCTTCTAGCCCAAGTCAGAAACCTACTAGTCAGTAGGTTTAGTAAGACTGGTTTTAAAGCAAATGCATTTCCATTATTGTCCCATTTCTTAAGGCTAGCAGTGCAGCGTCAAGATAAAATATAAAAGGAATGATCAGCTTCTCTTGGTTGGAATGGCAACTTATCCAGGTCAGGTGTAAATTGTGAAATTGGGCAAAATTCCATATCTTTAATCTTATAAAACTGGTTTCTTTTTAAAGGAATGAAAAAGCTCTACTTAATAGGCTAGTAATTATTTTGCCACTTTTATGCAGGTAAGCTGAGGTGCAAAGAACTACTGAGGGCTTTCTACTGAGCTTGTCTCTTGTCAGTCAGTTGAATGGTATTCTATACTTAACAGCCCACAAACAGAGCACTGGGTGCTCTTCTTTCTTTGTTATTTCAGCCAAGTTAACTCTCATGTGAAGAGCTGTATTTCCGTGAATAGGATAATGCAGCAGAAGTTTGTGCAAAACTAACCTATCCCACCATTCATATAGTCTAATTAATTTTTTGAGGGAACATCTTAAGTATGTGACACATTTTTACAGCACAAAGAAAACAAGGTGGCCTAAAATAAATAGTTGCAGCTGTGCTGACTTTCAGAAATGGTCTTTGAATATCACTGTTCTTTCAAGTGAGGAAAGAAAATGCAAGCTTCTGAATAAACAGCAGTAGAAAGATTAAAAAGCACCAGTAAAACATAAGGATTGTCTAGCTATGGGTGAAAGTAAACCCTTTGCTTAGGGTCATCCTTGGAAATGTTCAGGATTTTCAGAGACCTAATAGTGACTCTTTCACTTCATAGAAATATAAAACCATAATTTACATGTCTGATTCGCCAGATCGATGAGAAAAACCTTCGAGGTGTCAAACACTGATTTTAATGTTCCATGGAAGACGAGAGCATTTAGTATATTGCAAGATGTGAAGTTCTGTTTTTCCGTAACTCACTATGAACTTAATAATGTTTTTTCAATATCTCATGAGAGAATTTTTCTTTTGTTTTTGCTAGATGTACTTGTTTTTCTCAGTAGATACTGCCTGATCATTGCAAATATCTCTGCTAAGTCATATTTACGAGCTTGTGTTTAGCTTAAATTAAAATCAAGCTTCCAGATCAAATAGTCCAAAGACCAAAGGCTAGTATTTCAAGGCATCTAGTTCAGATAAATATAACCAAAAGTTTTAATATCTTTGCTTTTTTAAATCCAAAATTGAAAGCTTACATAGAATAAATAATGGGTCAAAAGAAAGTTAGTTAATTAAATAGTTTGCTTCCTAATTGATTTTTTAAAATGTAGAAGTTTGTAGGCATATGCTAGTGTTTGCTCTTAATTCCTGTTTCCCTCACTCCCAGCCTACAGCCAGGAACTATGAAGGGACCACATAATCACAGTGCTGTCACATGGCTGACAGAGTCTGAGAACCCAGTGCATCTACCCACTTGCAATTTGCCAGCACTCCAAAGCCATTACTACATGTGCATATTGTGCTTGTATATGTACATATGTAGGAGCAAAAAATTTCCCAAGGAAAAAGCATGCTAATATTTATGTGTTGAAAAGTAAGGCTATTTTCATTCTTATGTTCACATACATACCTTCTTTGAAATGGTTTTGCTCTGTGGTCTGGGTTGTCTCTTTACTGTAGTTAATTGGGTGATGGTTGAGAGAAAGGACTTGTAATACGTAGCTTTGAATCATTTGTCTTAAAGAAATAAAAATTCTTGGGGCTTATTAGCACTGAAAAATATATTAATGTTTTACCTGTTAAAGTAGCAGTCTGTACCGAAAATGTACACCTTACAATATAGATATTTTTTCTCTATAAAAGTAGCTGATTTAGTCAGAAAGGTGACAGTTAAGACTCGTTGCAGGAGAAATTTTTGCATCTTTGCAGAGTGACTTTTTTTTATACTTTACCATAGTGGCTGTCCATCACAGTTGTTATGTATGCAGGCTGAGTGAGCCCGCGGGGGATCCTAGTTATTTACACTCTTTTTCAAGCTTCGAAGCTGTTATAATCATTCGCTGTCAACTTTGTGCTGACACTGAATTTTACTTTGTGTTTTTTATGCTTGGTTTGGGTCTAAAATACTGGCATCTATACCCTACACTGTAATTCTATGGGTGACTGAGTTGACCAGCAATATACAGTATTACTAACAGAGCTTTAGAAACCTGCTGCATATGGAGATTTCAGGATTTGTTGATTGTGGACAGTAAACAAAGTCCCCAGGCTTTATGCTTTTATCCTAGTGGTGGCCCTCAGGAATAAACTGTGCACTACGTTTCATCTCATTGCATTTTCATCTTTTTAAATGTAAATATTATTTTCATTTCCTACAAAGCAGCAAAGTTAGAGAAGGAAAACTTTTTTATTGCATTTTGTATTTTCATACTTGCTTGTTTTCTCCAGGGCTGTGTTTTAAGAAATGCATATTTTTCTGTGATCACCATATGTTTAGCATGAAGCTGCAGATAGTAGCGGAGCTGGTAATGGGCTAATACTTCAGATCCAAATTGAAATAATGTGTTGTGTGAAATGTTAGGAATAAATTATAGTGAAAGAGCATGCATTGACAAATATATAGGTTTTTTACACCCTTTTAGATTTAGAAAGGAAAATTTACATGCCTATGCTTTAATGTCTTTGGTTTGCAGTGCAGTGAATAAACAAACTTCTTTCACACCTTTCCTTTATGAACAGACCCTTTAACCTTAAATGACAGCACACTGACTGATTTCCGCATGTTTAAAGTGTGAGATATTCGTGTCCAAATTACCAGTTCCCATATGAAATTTCAGGTACTCTGTGGCCCTAAAGGAGCAATCACACAAAAATGATACGACCCTGTTCTTAACTGGACTTGAAATAAAACTGGTCAAGGAGCTTGTGTGCTTGGTCAATGTAATAAAGTAGACAAATAATTACTGAGCAAATCAAACACACTTACACCTCAGATGATTTTGAAATATTATCTATAATCGAGCACTTCTGTGCTAGGAGGAAAGGTTAATAAAGTAATTTAAAAAAGATTGTGTGGAGTATTACAGAAATAGAAGAGGACTGGTGATCATAATTGTTAATCTCCTGAAACACCAGCCCTCTACTGCACAAGGCATATATTTTAGTATAGCTCCTTATTGTTCATTCTACTTATTACTATATTATGCTGCTTAATTACCTTTTCTAAGAAATCTTGTTTTAGCTTTCCTTTTTTCTTTCATAACAAATAATACTGATGGAAATGTTTCAGAAGAAAAACTTATTTGAAGTCCTGCCTGGGAAGGATTGAGATGAAAACATTTACAGTAGATAGATACATGGATTTATGTTTGGAGACTGAAAGACCAGAGAAACTCTGTTGTGAAATACCATGCTAAAGCAGGTAAATACGTCCTCCATTACTCTGTTCCTAATCCTGATGTGTGTGAATGGAGCCTACCATAAAATACAACAGGAAAGTCTGAGGTTTTGGGTTTTGGTAGCTGTGATTAGTTCCTCTGAACCACATTTCTAGTTCATGGTGCTCCAGATAACCAAGATAACTTTTTTTTCTTCAAGGCATATAAACAAAGGTATCAGCTTAAGCAAAGGAAAGCTCTATGTGCAGAAATGCCTCATCTTAGTTTTAAGCTGATTGTTGTCCACTTCCTTCCTTTATTTCAACACTGTTATGTTCCTTATGTAGAGCTTTACTGAATGTGTTTGAAATGTATGCAGACACCATGAAGAACTTGTACTTTGGCTTACAATGGTTGGTAGGTTATAGAGCAGTTGGGAAGTTAAAAACTTCTTGCCCTCCTCCAGTATCAATGAATGGATCTGCCATACGATTTTCTGAAGATGTCATGGATAATGATGGTAGCAATTGTGTAAGTCTCTCTTTTCGAAAGATGGTGAGTTTTGAAATAGACATTTGCAATTTTTGCAGGAAAATGTTGTCCTTTATGCAACATAACAACTTCACTGCTCAGAAAAAATTGCCACTTGTCAATACTGGTACTTCATGGCAAGAAAAAAAAAAAAAGAGCTGTGTGTGTGCTTGAAGGAACGATTTTTCAATGAGTTTGGTAGTGTGGAGGTGGTTCCTCTTGCAGTCCTTTAGGTGTAGTTAGTGTCCCAGATATTGAAATGCTTTCAGCAAGACAAAACGAAAAGCTTTTCTTTGAGCCAGATACATTGCTAACTACTCCACCATCTCTGCATCCACTGGTCATCTTTAACCCAGAATGCCATATTTACCTTAAAAGTGAAATAGAATGAGTGTAGCAGTTTGAAATGTGCAGTCTACCACAATTTCTATAGTCTCTGTTGTGTCATTTGCCTCCTCTTGGATGGCTGTTTCCAGAAATACTGTAAGATCTGCTTGCAGCTCCTGCAGAATACTTCCCCTGATTTATGGTAGCATGGCTGCTGGTTAGGGTAGCAGGAGAACCAAGAAGATAGATATTATGTTAAATATTTATAAGAGTGAGTTTATTGTGCACGTTTTACTGTGGTTTGAATTGAAAAAAGTCTACTCCAAACAGATGAGACATTGTGAGAAAAACACAAGCCTGTTCTCCATCTCCAGGTGATATAATCCTGAGGATGTCTCAAGAAATTTTATCTAATGTATAATTTTGGCTAGTAGCAACTAATGTTGAATAAGAATATGGTTTTTCCTTGTATCCTTTTAAAAAATTCACCTGAGTGATTCGGTTCTGGTTGAAGCAGATTCTTTTTTCTCATTTGTAACACAAACTTATGAGTATGTGTGTTCAGCTTTGTCATCACATTAAGACTGGAGTCTTCCTGTAACCCTTAGTATATCTATGATACACAGGTGGGAAGGGAAACTGGATAACATCTATATGGGCTTTACATAATAAGGCAAGAGCACAGAACAATGTGAGTTTATTTTGCAAATGAGGATCCAGAATTTCACACTATGAATATCTGAGATACAATACACTGAACAGGTTAGGAAAGTAATTTAGTCATAGTAATTACTTTCATCTGGCAAAATATTTCAGTCAGCAATGACTAGCCATAAACTAAAATGATCATCTTTAGTATATCTATTACAAAAACAATTCTCTAAAATAAGAACAGCTTAAAATATCCACTGGAATATAAAACATCAGTTCTGGAGTCATGCATTGCTTTCCTATTTCCATGGGCTGTGGTACTCTCAAAACAATTGACTTTAAATGCAAGGCCTGGCTCCAGACAAAGAGGGAAAAACTACTTCAATTAAGGGTGTATAAATAAAGAGAATACTGTCCATCACATTGCTGTAAAAATAAATTCTAGTTTTAGGTTTTATACAAATCACTTATATCCTCCCTAAAAGATCTCATATATATATATATATATATGTATATATAAATATAGTGAATGTAAAACACCATTAATCCAGTAGTAATATCATCTGATAATAGTTAATCCCTTCTTAGGGGTGGCTTTACCTAGTCCTTTGGAATACAGAAATGTGCTTTTACTCTTAGGCATTTTGTTTAAGCATCAATCAATTCTTAATGCTTAATTGTCTTCTTTTTTCCCCCCTCTATAAAAGACCACCAAGTAAAATGAATACTGTCTTCAAAGGTATTTCCTTGGGAGTCTTATTACAGTCTTTAGCCAGTTATTTTGTATTCTAAGGTCATGGATCAAGGGCAGTCCTATGCCTGTGGTTTGGACTTGGCTATCTGCTGTGCAAGAATGATGCAGACGTACCAGAAGATCCTAATCTGTCAGAGGAAGTCTATTAAGTTCAAGCCCCTGAGCTGTCTCAGCCAAATCAGTGATACCAAACTTACATTTGTTTTTGTGATGACCATTCATTTTGGTCAAATGAAGAAATTGCTAGTATGGTTTTTGTGGCTTCAAGGGTGAAATCTATGAATGTCACATATCTTTTAGCCTCTCTGCTCTCTGTGAAACATTATTGAGAATGTTTTTGTGGGGGGGGGGCGTGGGGGGTGGGAAACCCAAGCCATTTTTATTGCAGCTGTTTATAAGTCACCTTGATCATAGAAAGTTGGGAAAAAGAAACATTAGCTTCTATAGAAATAATTCTTTCTGTGAATAATAGATAAGTTTGGAGAAGAGCTAGACTGTCTGCAAACAACTGTGTAGCAGGAAGAAAAAGCAGATTTTAAATACATCTGGAAAGATTTGTTGTGTTTTTGAATGGTAGTAAGCACTGTTACAGACTGTGGACCTTGAACTTGTTCTGGAAGCTGTGGGTCTGGCTGGTTTTGAGGTCCTCTTAGTGTAGGAGATCAAACAGGAAAAAAAATTAAGATATATGTCACTGGTCTGACAGATTTAAGTACAGATCTTCAGTTTCTATTTAAATATCTCCCATTATATAACGACACATATCAGCTGGTGAATGTAGAACTTTTTCTGTTGTTTTAGCCATAAAAGAAATATTGTGCAGATTTTGGGCATTTTTGGTGCGATAAGAACAAATTGCTTATTTTGTAGCCTTTCAGCTCTAAGACATTTTCTGCCTCCATGATGTTAGATATTACAGTTTCCCTCCCTCTCTTTTGGAAGGTTTAAAGGTAAAATTCTGTTCCTATTGAAGGCAGATTTTAGCCATGTACTTCAGTGGGATCAAGTTTACATCCTGTATATTAGGCCCCTCTGGCTGGAGTTTGTCTAGCAAACTTTCACCAAGGAAGATCTGAGCTCATGAATCCCAAGTGAATCCAAGTGAACTCTTGAATCTACAGTGGTTTATTTGGTCATGTTGGAGTTTTCATAACTTCACTGGGGCCATGCTCAAAAAAAAACTTGCAGACCAGTTCAAGCAATAAGTGACAATGTTAGGGTAGTCCCTGCAGTATGCAGAGATTGCATAGAGAATTGTATAGGCAGCACATGTAGGTCGGAAAGGTGCTGCATCCCTCTGCAACGTCTGTGACATGGCTGATTTTTAAATTTATGCTGTTTTCCTTCTGGATAGGACTGTTTAGAAAACCTCAGTCAAGTGTATTGTATAAAGGGTGTGGAAAAGAAGAGGGAATAAAAATCTGGTGTTTATAAAATGTGAATTTGATTACGCTGTGTTGCACCCCAGCTTCATCAGCTCTGTTCTCCTACTGTTTTGTTCCAATTCTCTCCATGTGAGAACTCATGCAAAAGTTTGTGACTTTCCATTCCTCTTCTCATTCCTTTTGACCCTGCTCCTGTTTTCTCCTTCTCTCTGTTTGCCAGCTACTAAGGACAGCTAATTCTTCAGGAGGGCCTGTTTCCTCAGGAATGCGAAATGGCATTCAAAGTCCTGAGCTAATTCACCAAGTTCTACAACCAGCAGTAACATCTGGATGCAAAATGTGTGAATGGAAAGCTCCTGCAAGGAGGATAAGAGAATAGATATAGAATGGAAAAATCCCAAACTACACAGTCTTTTTAAATCACATTTTTAAAACACAGGCTATGTTTAAACTAACAGGTTTTTGTCCTCAGGAATTTACACTAGAAAATTAATCTAATGAATGCCTTTTCTTTAAAATTGTAAGATAAAGATTTTTTTTGATAGCAAAATTTTTTCAGAATGTGACACATACATACAAAAAAAAATCACTTCCTTTTTACTTGCCTTTATATAAAGAGGTACAATGTGTGCCACTTCTAGATCTCCCAAGATGCATCACTGACTAGTATACCTTTTTTTGTGCAAGAAAGCAAAGATTACAAAGAGGTAGTTAGGTACAAGTAGCATTGTAAGGAGAAAAAAATTATTTGCTAATTAGAGAAATAGATGAGTTATTTTAAAAAAAAAATTTAATTTGAAAGCTAACCTCCTAAAACTTTATTTGTGTCACTGTTTCTTCATTCTCACCAATACTGTTTTTGAGACTAACAATGGGCAATGCCAGAACCAACTGTGTAAAGTTCCCAAATATATTGGTCCTGAACTCCGTATTTGAAAACCAGCATAACTTTACCCAGATGCTCAGGAACCTGCAGGACTGTCTCCTCACAGAGCTGTTCCCTTTCTTTCATCCTCATTTGGAGGGATATTAGCATCCATCAAGCTAAGATGTGAATTTATAGTGCAGCAGCCACACCATACAAAGTCTCAGTGTGACACTTTTTCATTTGCACTGAGAGCACCTTTGCAGGGTATGATTTAACAGAAGTGTTTTTGGGGTGAATCTGCACTACACGTAAAGATGTGGCTGAAATCTGTGTTCCTGCCTTGGACTTGCTTTGAACTCCACTGTATACACTTGGGCTTGGAGACACCCTGTCACCGACTACCGCATCAATATTTATTCTGCTTCTGGGTTGTACATTTGAAGCCATGTACAGCTCAGTACTGCCACAGCTACACTGCTGCCAGTTTAAAGCTAGTTAGCGGAAAACCACCTGCTGCACTGTAACCTTATAAACATACTTTTGAGATGGATGAGAGCACTTTGTTTCCTGTCTGCACTCAAACAATCTTCTCTGGATTCTGAACAGTTTGGACACCAGTCCCTACGCAAGTGTGGATTTGCAGTTGTGCTGCAGAGTGTATCAAGGGGGAAAGGCAAAGTTTTCACCATTCCTTGGTGTGAGCACAAGCACATCAGTGTTTAGGTATAAGCTAGGCTGAACTTGTCCATCTGAGTAGCCCAGACTGCACAGAACCAAAGCTTAGCAGGTGTTCCTGCCGAGTTCAGCAAAGCATCACTACAGATGCCCTTTGTCCTATCTTTGAAAAAGTGGTGCTCTGTAAATTCATCAGCTGCTTCTGCATTGGTTACAGAAGAAAAAGGAGATTAGATGTTGCTCTCTGGGCTGATATGTATCAAGCAGAGTTGGTAATGCTGCATCACTCAGCCCATGGTATATACAAGAGTGAAACATGATGTAATCACAGTGACTATGATGGCATGTGGCAGGAGGAATTAGAGGATATAATGTTCAGCTAAATGAAAAAATAGGAGATCAAACTCTGAAACCAAACCTGCAGCACATTTTTGTTGCTGTCTTTTTCTTTGGAAAAATTGAACTGTTCTCAAAATTAAAATCACAAAAACCAGAACTGGTGAGAAAGATCTAAAATTAAAGATGTTCTAGCTAACGACTTCTGGCCAAAAAAAAAAAAAAGGGAAAAAAAAGGCAAGAAATCATTTCAGATTCCAGCTGATTGGACTGATCCCTCATATTTTGTCTTTCCAGTCACTTGGATGTGGCAGTTAATCATTCATGCGTGTTCTGAAACTGAAGTTGCTGATTTTCTGCTCTGGACTCCATTTAGAGCAATCTGAGGGATGCTGTAACCCCGACTAGCTGGCGATCCTGGAGTGAAGAAGTATCTTGCTGGTGTGGAGATGTTGTGGGTACTTTGTGCATCCCTTAAAACCCCCAGGAAAGTCCTTGCACTCCGTTCACAAACGAGCACACAAAATAAGTTCACAAGACTGTTTCCCTTTAGCCACAATACTTCTTTCAGATTGTTCCTGCATATTGAAAAACATGGTTTGTTTTAAAAGACCCTACGCATGTGTACAAAACTGATTTGAATAATTTTAAACTTGTAGCAATATATGGTATTGTCGCTTATGGCAGTTGAATGACTAATCTACTCGATGCAGTGATACTAAATATGCTTCAGAGAATGTGTGTAAGTCGTGTGTGTTAGAGCTCTTCAGTAAGGTTTTAGTTATTTCAAGTCAGTATTTTCTGTTAGAATCCTCCCAGCTAAAAAAAAAAATAAAATGAAAAGCCAAGCATCAACCTTGCATTTCAAATATGAGCTGGAAACAAACCCAATTTACAATTCACTAGATGAAAATTATTCTCTTCTGCCATAAGTCAATTCACATTTAGTTTACTTGAGAATTCACATGTTACAACCCTTCTTACTCTCACTTCTGAATATCTCGGTTTGTTGCATCTACTAAGGCTGAGTTTGATTTTTTTTTTAATTACTATTATTTTTACTTTTTCTGAGTTTACATTGTAAGTGGAGGCTTCCCCCTCCCGACAAGACCTTCCACCTGAGGGCAGCACAGCCATCAGCTCTGACTAACTTAATCAAAGTCAATCTTTCTTGTCCCAATCCAGCTTCGTCACAGCTCCAGGTCAGGTTTTGTTTTAATCTTCCTCTTACATTGTTTGCAATAATGAGATATGATCACTCTAACTTTTCAAACCTTTCAACTTCATTTTACTGGGAGCTGCTTCCCTTACTTTACATTAGGATATAGAGAGTTTACCTCTGTTGTTTTCTGTGCCATTATAGCGTACATCATCCTTCTCTGTCTTACCTTAATGTATTAACATTAGAAGTAGCATATACACAGTGAGGTACTAGGAGCATTTGGATATCAATATGAAAATGTATACTTTTAACTTTATACTATTCCAAACAAAACTGAACCTTGTTTTTTCCTACTATTCCGAAATTTCTTTTCTTAAACTGGATGCTGACAGTGCAAAAGGTAACAACTTTCAGCAGGTAAAATATGTTGTTATAGAAAGGATGTATGGCAGGGATGCTGACAACAATTAGCACATGCTACTCATTAACAAACGGAGATTAAAACTGAGCCGAAATGGCAGGCTGCCATCAGCATGATAGTTACGGGGCAGTTTAATTTCTAACGAATGTGAGCACTGGATTAGTACCTATATTCAACAAAATGCTGCCTGCATTCTCTTATGGCTTTCATTACCAAATTGGAAATCTGTGTAGATTTCTGAAAATTACTTTTAAATGTAGCCAATCTCCTCGACTGCAAGGCTTGATTTGCTGGTGAGGGAGTCCTGCTGTGAGATTTTAATGAAAGATCATAGTGCCCCTCCAAGACCGTCAAAGAGCTATGGGCCCTAAAAGACCTGAAATAATCTGTTTTACTTTTAATGGCAGCCATTTTATATTCATTAAAATCAAAATGCAGTTTTGCAGGCAAATTGCAAAGCTGTTCCACTCACAGCTTGAGAACCTGGAGGCCCTACAGCTTTTTATCTTGTTCATAAGCAAATATGCAGTTAATATCTTTTAATATACTTTGATGCTTGGTACCTTATGGGTACATTGTACTGGAGGTTAGAGAACTGCATGTTTCTTTGGCAGTGCTAGCAACGAACTAAAGCTCTAGTCCTTTTATTTCCATAATGGCAGAAGAAATGAGTCTTTTTTTTTTTTAATATGAGCTCTGCTCAAATAAATTGTAAAGCACCGTGTAGTATATGTTAAGGGTCTCGTGGAAGGCATATTTTTTTCACTACATTCCATCTGTTGGTGGTTCTTATTATTTAAATTTATACGGCCACATTATTTAAATGTAAACAGCCAAATAAGATAGGATCAAATCATTGGCATCTGGGAACTGTGCTCTTATCCTCTTTGATTGTGAGGTTGTGTGCATTAATAATGGAGTTCTAAAGACTGTGATTCCACCTGATATACTGTATGACCTTAACAGTTATGATTTTATCAGGGTTTCACTGTATGAGAAAATGAAGGTATTTTGCAGCTCATTTCTGGCAAGGCTAGTTTGCATTATCTTGTGTCCAGAGTAGTTCTGATTTCTGTGTGTGCTTATTTTAAATATGTTTGGGTTTTTTTGATTGCTGTATTTCTGGTCATGTTACAAATCACATTCCTTCAGATTGCTTTCAGTGAATGAACTCTACTTTCATGCTATATATGTTGGTTTAATTGCATGCTCAGAGTGATATATTATCATTTTATCATGAGTCCTGTAAAACTTATCACTAGTGGACAGAATTATTCTCTGTTTTGAAGCTATTGCTCAGGATTCAGGATTGCAAAGAGGCTAGTGAAAGCCCCTTATTGAGACTGGAACAGTGGGAAAGATACTTCAATAAACTTCCTCTCTTAATGATGGAAATATTCAGAAGTTTGTATTGAGTGATTTCTAAATCTTACAGTAGAATTTAACTTTTCCTCTTTCTTTTCCTGTCTTTTCTTTTCTTTTCCTCTTTTCTGTTGTTATCCAGTAGAAGGTGCAAGAGTGTCATGTCCTGTTTTCCTCTTTCAGTCAAGAAGATCCACTGAAGACCATATAAGCAAAACTGTCAAGACTGGCTGATTAAGAAAGTGGTCTCAGCTTCTTATGGAAGCTAATTTCAATTGTGTTGTCTGAAATAAAGGGGCCTGTCCTTGGGCCCTCCCAACTTCTGTGTGTATCTGTGCCCCACAGGCATATTATAATATTGTATGACATGTTTACAAGTTCTAACATCTTACTTTATGCAACTGCATAGCTTTCTTGCAGGGCTAGAGAACTTCAAACTTTGTATGTCTGGCAAAGATGAGGGAATTTGATAACCTTCTCTCTTTGGGTCTTAGGGCGAGTTGAATGCGTCTGGCCTGCCAAGGCACAATTTAATGGGCTTCTGAAAACACTCAAAAAGCAGACATAAATGTGTGGATGGGCAGCCAGCCAGGGTGACCTGGGGGATGGGGCCGGTCTGATTTTAAGCAGGGTAAGGTCGTGAAGGAATGTTTGAGGACAAAGCTGGCTGGGGGAGTGCTCTGAAGCCTAATGTTTGACTGAAATGGATTTACAGAGCTTGAACCTGACTCTGTAACTTAAGAGCAAAAGCATTCCCACCTGTCGAGCCTTAAAAGGGAAATGGAAAATGTAAAGAACATATAATTAATTTCAATTACAAGTTTTACATATCTTTTTCTTGGATATACACTATCTTTATTTCCTGCAATGAATTTAAGATCCAGTGCAAGACCTGTATCTAAAATAAAATAGAGAACAGCTCACTCCTATAAATCTGCTTATTTTTCTTTTTTACCCCCAAAGTTCTTCAACACCTTTAGTGTTTGTGATTCTGACTTTTGGTGCTCTTTACAATAAGAATTTTACTCACTTAATCTACTTAAAATGGAGCCTCTTCAATCCGATTTCTCCCATTAAGGAAGATTTTTTTGAGACCCAGAGAGAGCTTGCTGTAATGGAGGCATTAAAAGATAATGGCTTACATGCTGATTGGTATAATTTGGGAACAGAGTAATAGGAAAATATTG
>NW_010187563.1:12615-32615 GCF_000695765.1 Mesitornis unicolor | reverse complement strand
AAAAATTTACATTTTAATACAGTCTGTGTATTAGTCTATTCAGATCCTGCCCTCTGAATGCGAGTCTTAAAAAATGTGATTAAAAATAACAAAGTGGCTTTTGACTAATCTTTTAGCATCTTTATAGCTTTAGTCTCTCATCCTGCTCTATTGTTTCAAAATCTGTACATACAACTCTGTCACTTTTAGTACAGATCTCTGGAAATATGAATTCGTACTATTTTCTGTTTTTGAATGAGTAAGTAAACACTGGTAAGGCTGGTGTTGCATGGTGTGATTTAGTGTAGGATAATGTAGTGCAGAGGGTATTTTGCAATAAAATTTTAAATTAGAGAGTATATATTTACTGCCTGTCGTGAGTCTGGCTTATGAACTATAGGCTTGGTATTTGGCAGAATGTGTAAGAACTGATAATTAGGTGTGTGCATGTAGGTAGTGACATTTGTTTAAAACAAAGTACTGTAAAACTGAATTCATTTAGGCCTCTTACTTTGTTCGGTTGCTTATAGTCAAGTAATAAAATATACCAGTAATATCTCTGTTTGCAATAAGCCTTAATTATTCAGACACCTGATAAAATGCAGATGAGCTATCTGCTCTCTGTGTATGAGGAGTCTAATAAATAGAACTGGCAGCTCATCTGTGTGTATATATGTATAAGAGTGAGAGAGTGGGAAAAAGAGAGGAACTCATCTGTAATAACATTGATAGCTTTGAAGGTGGGACTTAGTCATTTTCACAGTTTTATTGGCTGAAATTATCAGATGAAAAAGGTTGGAATAATTGTGTGTGTGTTTGTGTGTATGCTTCCCCCCAAAGGTATGTATGTAAGGAGAATCATGAATAGGTGTAAAATTTTTGCTGTAATGATCTACCTTATATTTTTATTTTAATGATTTGAAAATCCATTTTCTGCTCCCTTTACTAACATCAGCAAAACTGAAAGTTTTACATCCTTGAGAATGGATTTCAAAAGGCTCTGGAGAAATATGGACACAAGATACTGTTTTTATTTTTTTAAAAATCCCTGAAACTTATGGATCATGATCTGTTGTATTTACAAGTCTAGTTTCTTTTCCAGGCAGAGGCTAACTCCTACATTAACTTTCTGTGCCATGGTCAGTAACAGTCCATTTGATCCAGGTGTAGCCTTTTCCTGTTATGACTGAATGTGGTAATGTCACGAGTGTGCTTTGAAAGCTGCAGTGGTGCTCTGCCTTGCCTGTGTTCTTTAATCATGGCACCCAGGTCATATATGAAAGCAAGTCTCAAGGTATGTAAGGTCAGTGAAAGTAGTGTTTAGTTTAATTTCTGCCTCCCTCGTCTTTTCAGTCTCCACTGAATAATCTCAGATATCATAGGAAAACATCAGGTAGTGATCATTAATCCTCTACATACTTAGTGTTTGTTTACCTTTTTTAGAGGATGCTGGAGATTTGATGAAATCAGGCCTGCAGTAGCATTCACTGTTTTGCACCAGACGTTTATTCCAGCAACTGTCCTGAAAGGAAAATATGTATTCTACATCTGGTGGAAGTTAAGGAATTTCTCCTTAGCTCCAGGAGCCTGAAGTCCAGATTTTTTTGTTAAAGCAGAACATGATATATGACACTCCTGCTGTTTTTTTACTCTTGGCTGATGATAAGTCTGGGAAAAAGAAGAATTATAATTGTTGCTTCAACAAGTATTTACTTGAGTATTTAGTCCAGTCAGAACTCACAAGCCATCTCCCAGTAGCAGAGTGCATGAGGTATGCTCCTGAGAACATCCTCCGGGTTAGCTTCCAAAACACTTGTGATTCAAACAAAAATATTCATATAGGCACACCCTGGGAATCCCAAAGTTATTTTGTTTGTGTAGTCCTTACAGTGTGATGCTGAGTGAAGACAAGCAGTTGGATCCAGGCCAGGAGTGTATTAGATAAAGCTTTCTCTCAAACAGTGCATTAAGGGCAAAATTGCATGTTTCTGCACCAACATTTAGCTGGTACTTCTATATCTGACTAGTTTTGTAGACTCCAGATTTCTGTAGCTCAAGATGTGCAGAATAATGTATATAAAGTTATGAAAACTACAGCAATTGGGACTCTCTGCCACTGCTGAGGGAATTCCAGATTCCCTGTATTTCACATAGTGATTGACAATACTTGGACAGAACTATTCCACATGCTTGCTACTTTTAGGAATATATGTAATCCTTGTCATAATGGAGAAAGATATTCTGCCAGAAGGTCATAGAAAACAATATTCTGAAAGCATCAGGCCTCAGAGAACAAGATTTGGTAGGAATAAAACTCGAAGTGCTAAGTAGTATGAAAAATGTGGTGGGGCGGTATAAGCCCTGTCTAGGAATTTTGACAGCATTCAAAATTGCCAGCAAATAAAACACACAGGAGCCATAGACCTGTGAGCTGGATCCACCTTCAGGTGGATTTTGTCTGAGAGGGTAAAGGAACAGGAGCCTCAGCATTCAGGTAGTTTACTGTGGGATGTGTGAGACACATTGTGCGAGGGGGAAGAATTCATGCCCTTTCACCAGCACTGGCTTCCTTTCTTCACAGCTGTGCTCAGGCCTTAAATATTTGTGTTGACCCGGTGGCAAGTGAAGATGTGTAGAGAAAGGAGTTCAAACTGTTGACCTGCCAACACAGGCCTTTGCAACTTGACTCCAGTTGTTTCAGATCTATGTTCTGCAGTTGAGCCATTCTGTTCCCTTTGAGGAGAAATGAAAGATATCTTGTGTGTGTTACATAGATGCGCAAGCAAGTTTATCACAATGTGGAAATTTAGAGATTCTAACATAGAAATAACTTGTTTTCAACCCACGTTGGAGTTGAAGTTTAAATACTGAAATTATATTATGCACTGTGGTTTCACAGTGCCAGAGAGTGTCTGAAATGCGCTAATATTAAAGTTCCTGAATATTGTAGGAAAAGGTTGCTTATTTTGTATGTTTTGTTGGGAAAGCTCTTTGAGCAAAAGTTCCCACTTAACTTACATAAGCCAAAATATGTGCGAGTACGCAAGAAAGTCTCTGTTGTGGCTAGCACTTGCAAGAACTGGTGTACAGAAATATAGTTTATAGTACCTGTATATTTTTATACTCCTTGGGGTGACATATAAATTTATGTACATATGTATTTTTCCTCAGAAGTTTAGAGTTGACAGTATAATGTGCTAGTTGTCAAGGTGCTCAAGAGGTGCTTTTTGACAAGAGCTCAACGAAACCTGGGATAGACACCAAAACTGTGCACAAATTTAATATTTTCTCCTTTTTCTTTTTTTTTTTCCTTGTCTTTTTTGTTTTTGGTTTTTAAATGTAGCCATGTGCTAGCCCAGGCTTGGCACAGGTCCACTAGCAGAGTCTCTACCCCAAGCCTGGAGCATCTCTTCTTCTCCTATCACCTCCCCACCCCATGTCAGTCTTCCATGCTGTTTCTCACATTTTTTCTCCTCACCCCTCACTGCTGAATGCCATTTTGTCCCTTCATAAACCCACTTCCCCTGAGGTGCCTCGCTGAGGGGCTGAGCTGTGCTCTTGGGTGGGGCTGCTAGAACCAGCCAGAACTGACTGGAACTGGTGGGAAGCAGCGCCAGCCTCTCCTCACAGCCCAGCTGATGCCTGGGCACCTGCAGCCAGTACAAGTGATGATCTCTGAAAGGGAGTGAAATTAGAGGTGATGGAAGACTAATACAAAAAGAATGTGAGGAAAACAAAGGTAACTCATAAATGAGTGACAATATTCAGAAAAAGGCGCTGAGTTTTTTGCCCTACTGAAAGTAAGCAAGTGGGCAGATGGTCAGGCATGAGGGAGACTAGCCCAGGTGAGCTTTTTTTGGGGCAGCTGAACAGGGGACTAAAAGTGAGGAGAAAGTGTTTGATAAAGGAGGCTGAACAGGTCCCTGGGGAGTAGAAGCCTCTGGGAAGGGAGGAGAAATCTGTGGGAGAGCAGAGGCAGCAGTGGGTCTTCTTAGAGAAGCCAGAGGATGGCCAGTGCAGTGCTCATGCTGAGGGATAATGTCCCTCAGGGGGAAGGCGCTACCTGTGTAGTCAATGCAGGAGGACAAACTGCATGCACTTATTATATACAAATAATAAAGATGAGAATGTTCTAGTTTCTAGTAACTCTAGTAATAGTACATGTATTTCTGGTGTTACTGGCATGAGTAAGTTGGGATTTTGGCCATTATGTGTATGGAGAAAAGAAATGTCTGAATTGCTGAAGTACGCTAAGGAACTTTTAATTTCTCTAAGGATGAAAAAGCAATGATGTACAGGTATGTTTCAGCATGCAGGTAATTGCCTTTTGGAGCTTATAGAAACACTGAGTTTCCACAGAAGCTGTAAACATGGAAGAGGCTTTGTTTACCTTTTGTTGTAAGGATTACAACAAACATATCCTCATGAGCAACAGAATTATCTCTCTTAGATAAACTTGGTTGATCTAAGGTACATATCATCATACAGTAAGTAAGCTGAAAAACTTAACCTCAAAGTATATAGTAGCCAGACAGACCTGTATTTCTTATTCTGCACTAAATTTCCTTTAGTGCTGGATACCATAAACTTTGCACATGTATGATAGGTATTTGGCTCCATCTCTAATATCCTTAAAGAATAAAAACATTTTAATTACTCAAATTGTTAATTAATATGTGATTCACGCCACTATAACAAGATATATCAGCAACATTCCTAGAATCAATCAAGTAAAGGTTACTGTTTTATTTAGGAGCAAATTGAAGATTCTGTGTTTTTAATTAAAAACTTTGTGTTATATCTAAAATATCTACATTGCTTTTATCATTCTATAATTCTGTTTTTAATATTACAATTTATTTAATCATGTGAATTAATTTTAATCTAAAATTGTCATTGAAGTTAAGCAGCTATAGGGAAGGAAAGTTTACAGCTGCTGATAGCTTCAGCTTTAGGAATGGGCAGCAATCACTTAAGAGAATCAATTATTAAAATATAAGATCCTTTCATTTAAAATCACAGTAGAAAGACTTGAGTTTTCAGAGTTACTTGCATGGAAACATAAATTTTGTAAAGTAGAACCAGGAGTACTGAAATAAAGCAAAAAAGAGGTAAAATATAGTTTGGCTTGAAACTTATGAGTTGAAATCAGGATGCTAATGCTTCTTCTCATTTTGGCTTCTGAGTAATGGAATAAATAAGGTAGTTTTACAGATGTTCATATCTGCTCCTTCTAAAATCTGCAGGGAAGCTTCTCTTGGGTTTTTTTCCTCAGATATGAAAGGTAAAGTACACTCTCAGCCCTGTGCACATGTAGCTATGTGTGAACGCTAAGGTAATTCAGACGTTCATTTTCAAAAATCTAGGTTGAAATTGGTTGACAATATTAACTAGAAAATGTAGCTCTGTGGATAATTATTTCAATACTTCAGACAAAATTATACTCTTGTATGTGCAGATGTTGACTTTCAGTGACCTAGTGCATCCCTGCTGTATCTATATATGTATCTAGAAACAATACAACTGCATTTTTTTCTATCATCTGAAGCTCAGATGTGTATCTTGCATCTGTCACAAAAAGGTATGTCACCTGTTATTCAATGGGCCAACTTATAGCTTCAGTGTTCTGTTTTCACTGGGGACTGGCAATGGTGCATACTCAGAGACTGTCTTTCTGGCCGGTCAGGTCCTATTTACAGCTAATTAAATGAGATCCGTATATGAGAAGGCTGTGAGTGATTATTTGGTGCATATTTTTGTTCCTCTGTGGTACTGCAAGTGGCATCAATTCAAGCAGCTGGATTGGGGTTGGGCAGAATATAGGAAAGACGGAGCAGATGGAAGAGAGAAGAACTAAAGAAAATGAACACATGCAGGGAGAGAAAGTATGTCTGAGGCAGAAGAAATTTACATCAAAATTTAGGGAATGTGGCATGTGTTTGTTTATTTTCCATGGTTATTATAATAATACAAAAGCAGTTAAGATTATTTTTTGACCTTTATTGTCATATCTTTCTTCTTTCTGCACCTTCTGCAGTTTTCTTTCTTGTACTTTTGCTTTCTGTCCTGTTTCTTCTTGGAAATTAATTTAGAATTTCAGGGTAACTTTTTCAATTACTTTATACATATTTTGTACATAAATTACTCTCTCTGTCATTACATGGGCAGCTGTCCACATGTGCACACAAACTTTACTGTCTGAAAGCTGGCAATGCAAATGGATTGGGTACATAGCAATGTGTGGGGGTAGGAGGGGCGGAAGGAGTATGTACAATTGACCTTATTTTAAGATAAAATCACATTCTTCTCTATTAATGCCTTACCCTGAGCTTTGATATAATGTTGCTACAATGTCGCAACATTGTTTCCTACAGAATTACCACACTTAAATACCTAATTTGGTAACTTAAATACCTAATTGGGTTTTACCATCCTTGGAGGTCAGTGGTTAAACCTGATACTTTCCGTCATGCCACAACAAAAAGCTCTCTGTAGTGAAACTATGAGTTCACTACTTGTTTTTTGTTTTTAATTTGAGATATGGCAATGAGATATACTAAAGCACAATGCACTAGGTGTTTAAACCTTTATATGACTTAGAAACTGCCCCTGCTGCAGTCATTCTCCAGCATTTATTTCTTTGTGTGAGTTTGGAAGGGAAAACTTCCTCTACAGATCTCTGCTCAACTACAGTGATTTCATCCTGTGCCCCACCAGAGGAAACTCTATGGCATACTTAATATTGCTAGACCTCAGTTTAGTGTCTGATGCTGTAGCTTAATGGATGTTAACATCACGTCGATGGCTCCACTCTATAGCCTTTGGGTTGTGCTTTGCATCAAGAAAACAGCAGCTCATATAATGTTTTGCAAGTTTCTCCTGAAAATACAGAGTACATTTGCAGATCATGGTCTTTGAAGTTGAATTCAGCCTATAAAATTTGTGGGGAATAGTTTGTCTTTGAAGCAAAGGCTCAGGTCTAAAGATATTTCCAGAAAACTTGAATTTAAATTGCATTGGTGGCCACTGTATTAGGCATGACTAGTACCCAGTAATAGGACGGCTGAAAGTTTTGACTGTTTTGGCTGTTTTGGCTCATGGGCTTAAATAATTTCAAGGAATGGGAAACCATTAAAAAAAACCCCAAACCCTGACCAAACAGCAATTTTTATTTTTTTTTCCAGTGAAAACTTAGCTTTGTACCTGTGGCTAGTATGTCAATAATAGTATATCTTTTTTTAAAACTGTAGGTTTTTTTAATGTATTAGGTTTTTACAGGAGTGACTGTGTTTTGCCATACAGTGTTGTGAAAGAAAGGAAAGACCAAAGTGTTTGCCTTTTCCTTATACCTCTGATCTGCCCAAAGCACATCCATAGTTCAATATCATCTGAGAGAATTGGGGATGACTTCTTTGCAAAAGTCAATATAACTTGTGCCATTGACTTTGCAAATCCAGCATTTCACCCAAGCAGTCTGCCTAGTGACTTTTAGTATTGATGTTCTGTGACAAAACTTATACTTCCTTTTTATAGAAACATGCTTCTTCCAGTGATGGACATGACCCAGCAGTTTAAGTGGCTTGACTATATAAATTTATTCGAGGAAAAAAACTTCAAAAACATAGTCTATGTTTAAGTGTTTTAGCTGGAAGCTCGTCACACTGTCTCCTTTCTTCATGCTGCAGTCTTTTTAAGTAACGTACTAGGGAGATGATCTGTAATAAATAAAGGACAAAGAATCCTGTGTTCAGAGGCTGTATTTGTTTAGTGAACCTGAGAATTTCCAAGATAAAAGTTATAAATATTTATTTGAAAAGTGACATGAGAAGGACGGGTTTGCTTAGGAGCAGTTTCGGTACAGTCAAACCACAATGTTGTTAAATAAGTTACACCTATGGTTGTCTGTTGTCAAGTTAAAATAAGATCGGTTGAACTCAAAGGAGTGCCAGAAAACTTCTTCGTGCTTCAACAGAGCGTAATTTGTTTGAAGTGATAGTGACTATTTACATGCAATTATCTGATTTTCTTTAAATTTATTTCTTTTTGAGGAGAAAGACAAGAAGCACAACATGTCTAAACAACTTTTGCTATGTTGTGTGTAATGCCCTGTTTATCTGTTTGGTTTGGGTTTTTTATTTTAAGCTTCCAAATGGCAAAATGAAAACCAGTTACAAGATCTGTTACCATATCCCTGAGCTTGCAACTTTGGTAGGAAGTCACTTATTGAGAGAATGAAGAAATCTTTAAAATGCAACCTTTTCAATTGCTTAAAATTGTATTTGTGTGATCATTTGGCAGTTGCTCTGTGTGCCTAGAGAAGGAAGGCTGAGGTCAAGCAGGCATACTGTACTCCTAGTTGTGCCTTCAGTGTATCTCCAACTTCCTTTCTGTGCATGCACTTCCTCTTCCTATCCTTCCGCAAACCAAAAACATGTGAAGTGGTGTAAAATTCAGATGGTTTAGCCCTAGCCCTAGTCTTGATAATTATATTGATAATTAAGGTCTAGTCTTGATAACTATATTGATAATTATTGTTGATGTTTTATTATTATTAATGGGAGTTTTTTCACGCATTTCATTAGATCAGAAGTGCTGCATGCAGGAGGGTGACTAATATGTTTTTCTTCTCTGTATGACTTTGAAATGCCTTCTTACAAGATCAAGGACTATTTTTAAGCAGTGGCATGTGAAAGGAGAAAACAGAAACACCCACATTATCTTTTTTATGATCTGGGCTCTGAGTAGATATGTCTTCTTTCTGCTTGCTCTGTGACTGCAAGCAAGGCAGATGTGAGATGTTCATCCTGACCTAATAAACACTGGTGGCCACCTGAGCTAGCAGAGCCGTAAGGCTTCCAGTTGACTTGAGGGATCTGGTGGCTGTCTGCTAAATATTGTAGTCATGCCCAATACTTGCAATATAGTCCTGAGGAACAGCTGGGGGATTTAAGGCAGCCAACATTAACTCTAACGTAATTTCGTCACTGTGTGGTGACGAATCCTTAACAAAAAGGAGGAGGTGACAAAAAGGATATGCTGTCCGTGCTGTGCAGCAACAGAGAGGCTTGTGCAGAGGAACTTAATTTAAGACTTTTCTTTCTGAGGACTACTCAACATCTGCAGGATTTTGCTGTGGATTTGAGTGTCTCTGCAGGCTGCTTGATCAGCCGAACCACCATGTCCCCACTGACAAAGGGGTGGGATTTTCTCCTATAACTCTAGGTTCGTCAGTAATGCCTGAGGGAAGAATGCAATCAGCATTGGCTCTCCACAGTCTGTAGGAACTGGCGAAAGTTCAGACTTTACATGGGAATGGTCGCTCTCACAAAGACCCTGTTTCTGATTATTCTATATGACCCAACATGACTTGATTCAATACTTGGGCAGTGTATGGGATAACCCAGGCATCTCAGTCCCTCTGGTCACTGAAATACCTTTGAGTTTGAGTGAGATTATCCTCTCTCAAAAATGGAAAATTAGGAACAGCAAAAGTGAGTGCAGCTAAGGGGAAAATAAACTATAATATAATTATGTAGCTATTTTGCTATGGAAAGAAGGTGGTGAGTAACATGTGCCATTTATTTGTACAGTTAGCTTTTCTTTTCAAAGTCAGCAAAAGTTTCAAAAGCTCAGCATCTTGGAAATCAGGGTATAACATGTAATTACATACAACATTCAACCTTAGTTAAATGGTCTAATGACTCAGATTGTATGTGTAAGCTGTAAAAAGGAGACTGTGTGTAGAAGCTGTCTTCACATAAAGGACTTGCAATGCAGAGTTACTTTTCAATGAATTCTTAAAGACTACTATTTATTGAATTGCTTATTAAATGTATGCATTTTATTGAATTTCTGTTTTAAAGATATGAGATATAGATATATGTATGTATGTATTTATATTTTTATCCATTGGACAAGTGATTGAAGACCTTAGGCAGCCCCGACATTACTAATGACAAATGAATATATTCAGAAGCCCAGACGCGGAGTCAAGAAGACTTTCAGTTATTGTTTTTCTTGGATGGATGTTAAAAACCTTTAAGTTTTGAGAGGATTCCTATGAGAAAACACCTTTAAACTGAGAAAGGTCAATTTCTTTGACAGCCAAGACAGGAGGTTTCAGAGGGGTTACTGTGATCCACAACCTGAATTATGTATGTCAGTGCTGTATCTTTTAAAATGGGAGTGGCTAAAGCTGGAAAACAGGTGGAATGGTGGCTGTTCATTTCCAAATGCAAATAGGATATTACAATTAAAACCCATATTGGAAGAATGCTAAGGTTACAAAGTTAAACACTCTGAAGGTGAGAAATGCCACAATTAAGGTTGCTGAGACCTCTGAATTATTCACTGGACATTTTCAAATGTCTGTACCAATAGAGGTGGGGACCCCTGTGCCCACAGCCACATGTGCCTGTTTACTTTAGAGTCACAATCTCTATTGTAGTGAATGAGGGAAGGGTGCAGCTGGAAGGAGTGCCATGATTATTTCAGTGTGAGTGCTTCAGCCCAAGCTCTCACTTTAAGGTAGCTCTTCTGAGGAGTGCTCAGTGCAGTGATGGCTACACAGAGACCTTTCTGGTCAGCAAAATACACTGGGTGTATTGAGGGCCAGGAGAGGGAGGTATAGAAAGAGGAGGCCCCCTGCTCTCAGTCCTTGAACCTGGCTGGGCATGAAGGGAGAAGAGCCTGATGGGTCACTGTCATTTTGCACTGCATTGGGAGCCCTAAGCTGAAATGTCCTCAGAGCAGGCTGAATCTTCAGGGAAGTTTTTTTATGCCAAGTCTAGGGGATTTTTTTGTTTGTTTGTTCAGTTGTTTGGTTTTTTTTCCTTTAGAGACAACAAAAGAGAAAATTCTGACCTCATAATGTCTTTCCTGCCAAAATTTAAGTCAGTGCTTGAAACCGTGAAGGCATGTTTCTCAATGAAAGGCAGGTGGGGTTTGGAGAGGATTTTTTACTTCATTTGTAATGTCAACAATTTCTCTTTAACATCATTTGAGAAACAACCCTACTGTTTTTGCATGAACTTTACCAAACAATTTATTTTGAGGATATTTTGGCTCAAATTATTAAAGTCTGTCAAAGTTATAAGCACCTTAAATGAAGTGTCCTGCAACAAAAAGTGTTTGACAAGCTAAGCTGTAATTGTTGCATTACTGTCAACCATTCCTCGTTTGTTCTACAGCACTGACAAAGTTCGCACGTAGACATCACAGAGCGTGTTTCACTTGAAACTATGGTTTTGCCCTTTTTCATGCTAACTTTATCCTTTGTTTATACTTTCACTCTGATTAAGGATTTACTCTCCGACTGCTCGAATGCCAGTGATTGAAGGCCCTACTTAATTTACACCCTCTCCAGCATCCTTGGTCTATTTTTATTTCAGTATTCAGATCACAGGAAACCATTTATAGGACATAGTAGCTTTCACACAGAGTTGCAGCCAACTATTTTCCAAAGGTTTTGAATGCTAGAAAGCAAGTCTCACCAAATTCATGAGCTCAATATTCTGCACCTGTCAGTCAATAGAGAGGGGTATAAAATAACATTCCTAAAGCAAATAACTTTCTAACTTCCTCATTGACTGATTCTTTTGAAAGTTTCCAGTGAACAAGTCCATGAGCATTTTTATAAATTAATTTCTACTTTTAAATGTCTGCATAATTCTATTTGTTTTCACTGTGATAGTGTTCACCATGTGCAGGGCACTTCCAAAACTTAGAGCAATATTGTCTCTCTGCCAAGGATTTGAGTAGGAGGAATCTGTTTTATTGGAGAAAATAGACAAAAAGCTTGATAACCAAAACATAGAAGGTGTGCTTTTACTTGAAAATATATATTAGCAAAAATTACCAAAGATCTTGACTTATTTTCAAAGAGCTGCATATACTTTGGACAAGCATATTTATGGTAGGTTAGTGGGAAAGCTAAGAAACATTTTATACTTGTAAACAGTGTATTATTGCACTGAGTAATTTTCTTTATTCAAAACAAACAAACCCAAGCCAAACCTAATGTAAGATTTTCTTGCATGAAGCACATTAAAATCTTAATGGCTTACTTCCTATGGTTTCCTTTCGTAATGCAGAAGACAACTGAAATAAAACCTTGACAAGAAATTATACCTCTGACTAACCATGAACACAGATTGTCTCTTTAAATGTTAAAATTCAGCTTTTCTGTTAAATAGTTAAATAGTTACTATGAAGTGAACCTCTGTTTGTGCAGCTGGAGTTCTTTCATATCAGTATTCATTATAAAGCTTTGGAAAGGTATTTTCTAGGAAAAAATAAAAAATTCCATGTTAATAATCATAGAAGTCTATCCTTGTACCCTATTATTTTCAGTTAGATTCTCCTCCCCCCACTTTGAAAAATGTTGGGCCCAACATAATGATTTTACTTCTCATTCCTGTCACATTGAGACCAAAAGAGGAGCTAATTGTGTGAACTGCTATTGGTAATCAAAGTGGATAAGACACACTTTTCACAGGATTTTTTCTTAAGGTATTTAATCCTGTACTGAATGAGGGGCAACACTGGAGGAGGGTTTCTTTTAGTATTTTTGTTCTCACTAGATATCCCGAGGTCAGAATATTCTGGTTATAGTCTTTATGGTTGTAAAAGACCCATGAACTTTGAACAGAAGACTTGTGGGGGTTAGTGCAGAAATATAAATGGCAGAAGCTAAAAGTGTTGATTGTCTTCGGTGGAAATATATATACTTTTTGGAACATTGAAGTGGAAGTAAAGACAAATGAACATCCTTATGGTGTAATCACCAGGTTGAAAAATCAGGTGACTTTAGTCCTCAAACTCCCTGTTAGCACAGTGAGTTTTTATGTTCTTTATATCTTTGTTGGTGGATGACTCAATGTTTAAATGCTCATTTATCATTTACTATATAAAAGAAAAGCTATTACCTGAAATTCATTTTTACAGTTGCAGGCAAACCGAAATAATCATTTTCAAGGACCTAAAGCTGTTTCTTGAAGAATGTAATCATTTTCTTCTTATTTTACTTACCACTTACACTAGTATATGAGGTACCTTCAAGAGCTGTACCTTACAAAACTTGGCTGCAGATATTGCCAGCCACCATATCTGTACAAACTGGGCTAAAGAAACTCAGTTTTCAGCAAGCTACATTCATCTTGCAGACAGGACAAAAGAACCACTTTAAAGACACAGCTCACACTGAACACTTGCGCTGCTCTCTCAGTGCTAGCCTGTAATATGCCTTGCCCAGAAGGCTGAGCAGCCCAGGGCAAATAGAAAGTATTTCAGTAGTTCCGGGTAAAGTCCCTGCACTGCCAGAGATTCACACTTGCTTGTGCCCATCAAGAGGGGAAATGCTGTGAAATCGCTATTCTCTGCTTTTCTTTTAATGCTAAGAATCTGAGTAAATGAACTGTCTGTCTGAAGTGGTGGAGGAGTAGTCTTCATTTTGCATCATAATTTGATGACTATCCTAATAGACTGTGTTTAATATTAATTTTTGTGTGTGTCATCTTCTCCATTCTCATGGTCTATATGTTTGTAGATAATGCACATATCTGCATGGAGAAATTTCTACCCACAGATGTTTCTTAGGATTCACATTCTGAGACATGCCAGTACTGAGTTTCGTGTTACCACTGAGCAAAAGCACAGCTTTGTGCATCTAATTGCACTGGGATATTCTGTTAGAGCCATTACATTGCACTGGGGCTGTACCTCTTCGTATACTGGGCCTACATAGGCAAAAAAGTGGATTAGACAATACTGTACATTTACCTTTGTTAGTTTAACCTCACATATCTTCATTTAATTTTCCTTCCCTTGATGCCACCATACTTTGCTACCACTTTGTGCCTCATTCTTTATCTCACCAAATGGCCGAAGCAGGCAAATGAGGTGATTAGCTGAGGCAACCAAGTGGTGAGACCAACAGCAGTGTCTCTACAGGAAATTATACCACTCATGATTGCGGATCACTGGGGGTTTTGCTGTTCGTTCATAGTCACAGGCATGCTGCCTCCCCCTTAAACTCACATTATGCTGCCTCTGTGTATTCTCTGTCTCCTTCTTGCTCGTCAGTGAATAGACTTAGTACGTCTCTTTTACTTGATGGCAGAAAGGTGAGGTTCTGTATGCAGAAGGCCTGTTCCCTAATGCCACCTTAAATACAGGTTGGAAAGAAAACTATAATAGCTGCTAATTTACAACAGCATCTAATTGATAAAGTTATCTTGTTAGGATGACACATGCTGTGAAAAAAAGTTACATATGAAGTTTTAAACTCACCCATATCTGCAGCACATCTTGCAATTTGTGAGCACCAGAAGACTGTAATTTATTTAAGTTCTTGTAGCTTCATTTTATAAAAATCCATAGGTAATTTTAAAAATAAAATGTACTTTTTATAGAGTAATATTTTGAGGCTAGTATGGTGAGAATTGAACTATTTTATTTATAATGTAATAGAAAGGCATAATCTCTTTTCTTGGGGAAAATGAGGTGTTCTATGGATTCTAGTAGGAGTGCATTTGATTGTTAGCTCATGAAGTCAATGTTGAAAAAAAGCACATATTAGAAAAAAGATAATTATCTGAGAGTGAGATACGTTCATTTATTTATTTTCACTTTTCCAGCTGTTCATCTTTCTCTATTTCTTTTTTTCTTTTTTTTTTTTGTGTGTTAGTATCCCAAGTGACTGAGAAGTCATCAATATTTGCACTACTATAAGAATATTGTAAGTAAAATGGTTACCGGTTTTACTTGGGTTACTTTGCTGAGCTTACTACGGCTATTTTTTGTCTTTGATAGTTAGAGCAGAAAGTCTCAACAATTTAACATGATATAAGATATGGCGTCAGTGACGTGTGTTCATTACATACTAATTAAAAGGTGCACTAGCAGTGATGGAATTTCACTCAGAACCCCCATGTTCTCTCTGTATCTATTTAAAAATTGTATATTAGGAACATACTCTGGTATTTGTTGTTGAGCAGGCAAAAGACTTTAGTGGCAATGCATTCCTAACCTGTTGTGTCATTTTAACAAATTGGTTTCTTGGTCATGTGATCAAAGTTAATTCGTATGGTTTATTAGCTGATTCAAGGAAAAAAAAAACAGGTCTTATATTCTCATGTAGTCATTTTCCCCCATATTATTTAGTACTACCTATGGTGTGGAATCAGAATCAGTGAACAGCTGCAGGCTTTCACACTTTTAGAGCAGGCATGTTTGCTCAGTCCATGAAGGTTACACCCAAAAGGCATTGATTTTACTTTCTTATTCTCTCTTTTTAAATCTTTCCTGCCACTTCTCCTTATGATTCTTGGCCTGATGCTGGCAGGTTGGGAAAGGCAACGCTGAACCTAAAAGTAACATAGGATAGTTAGTACCGCTCAAGGTATGCAGAACTTTGCAGGATTGGTTCTATACACTTCTGCCCTTGAAAGGAATTACAAGGTGGGCTAATTTTGTCTTGGGAAGCTTTTTCTACCTGACTTTTCTAGTTGATTTAAATGTTAGGAGTGCCCATTTCCACCTACTTCTCAGAAATCAAGTTTTGCATTTTCATGGGTCATCATCTGCTTGCACAGAAGCAGGTTTCAATACTGTGCTTTGAATCTAAGTGTATCTTGTTTGAGTTCACAATTAACCTCTGCCAGAGCTCTTTGTGTGTAGGTTCTTTATGTTTTAAGCATCAGAGAATTATATTGCTCAGAGACAACGGGACACTGTCATAAACTCTTTTTGAAACAGAGGGAAAAAAGAAAAAAAATTAAAACAAACAAACCGGAAGGAAATTTGTTTCCCACTTGAGAAGAAATCAGAATTGTTATGTGTAGAGAAAGTCCTTTAAGTAGGTATATGAACTGCCTAGTAATATCTCAGAATCCATATGTCTACATATAAACAGCAGTCAAAAGTATTTCTACTGCTTCTCTATTTTGTAAAGGTCACACAATATAAATACTGTTCTCGCCACTGAAGAAAACAATTTACTAGTATGAATGCTGACTTTTATATGCACACTTTCTTATGGGCCCACTGGATAATAATTAAATAAAGGTTTCTGGCTCTTCCTAGGGTTGAGCTTGTGTATATCCAACGACCTGATTGATCAGAGAAGTTCAGGTTAACTGTAAAATTGATCAAAAAACAAGCAAAGAATAACAGCTCAGCTGAGCAGTACGGCTAAGTGATAAACCAACTGCTGGAGAATGTGACTGGAATGGCGCTGTAAAAGCCTGCTTTCATTTCAATGTATTTAGCATGGGACTGTCATTTAATTGTGTTGTAATTGTTTCCATTTGACAAAGGACTTGAAGGCTGACATGTCACATGCATTTGTATCTGTTGCATTTCTCTTCGCATAGCGAGAGAAGGATATAAAATGTGATCAAAAAGCAACTGAGTCTTTGTTACTAATTGGACACATTGCTCACTGGTTTTGTTCTGTAGAGTGTACTGGGCTTTCAATTTAAGTGGCTGATTAAGTGACTTCTTATGGTGGTGAGTGGTTCCCACTCACAGAAATAGTCTCACTCAAGGAACCTTTCCTCTGTGGGCAATTTCTATCAGGTACTGAGCACAAGAAACTTTCCTCAAAAATAAAATCAGCTGTTGGAATAAACACATAAAGATTTCTTTGATGGGACAAGGATTTTAACATCCTGATACCCTAACCTCTGCTATGTGACTGTGGCTGGGAATAAACAGCCACATCAGCCTCTTAGTTAATAATGCAATGCACCCTTCTTAAATGTGCAAGCAAGGAATGATGGCTTCAACCTGTAATTTTGAGACTACCCATCTGTCACAAGAGAAAGCAAGCAATTGCATCTTCCTATGTTAATTCCGGATGCAGATTCTGTGGCTTTCATGATGTTATGGTGAAGAAAGAGGTTTGACTGACCCAGCATCCCATGTCCTAAACTGTGCGCTAAGCTTTGCACTGACTTAATCAATTTCGCTCTTAGTTTAGTTATGTTCAGGATAGGAAAAGGTGGGAGGCAAAATTTAGGTTTCATCCTTTAAGGCTCTAAGCACTCTGACCTTCATCCAGCAAAGCACTTAAGCAAATGAGCAGCTACATATGCTTAATGTTAAGCACATCATCAAATCTTTTGGTGAATCATTGGAAAAATTAAACTTTCCTTTATGAAAAGTAAAAGAAAAGATGATATGCTAGGGGGAGTGAGGGTTTTTTCCATATTTGGTATCATTTTTACAGACATCAAAGGTTTGTTAGCTGTAAATTAATCAAAAAGAACTGCTGAAACTCTTCATTTCAAAGACAGAATTATTTATGGATAAGAACAGGGCAGCCTAGGAGTTAGTGGTGGTTAAAGGGATTAGTTTCAGGTACATTTGTTTTGATATTGTGTTTACAGTACTGATGCTGGTGATTTGATTATTTTTATGTACAGCTGTGTATATATCTGACAGAGATAACAGGACATTTGAGTTTTTAGGTGAAGGTTTACTGTTTTGAACTGTGTTTCTGAATTCTAGCAAGCTTCTCTTATTTTACCTAGCACAAAAGACTTGCATCAGGTCTTGAGAACTGCCTAAGCTTTGAGAGACATAGGAAGGGTTGAACAAAGAGTGCATGTTGTCTATCTAGAAATCCAGAAAAAAAATCAGGTAGAATATTTTTTTATATGCTGTTCATTGTCTAGGTGCAGTAAATAGTACCCATCATTTGAACATATGCTAGAGAAGGAGCCTCAAATTATTTGAGATTTATTTTTTGTGTCCCTCCTCTTCCAACTTTTATTATCTGCATTCTCTCGATTCCTTTACTCTATGACAGCTGTGTGTAGCAGAGTCATGCACCACATCCCCACCCCCAGCTGTGGGGGTTCTGAAATCTGTGGTTTTATTTTGATGTAACAAAACTTTAGGTAAATTATTCTTCTGATATTAGATTTATACAACAGTGATTCACTGCACTACAAGAATCCACGAACACAGTTTGTGGAATTGCTGTACCTAGCAGAAGGACTATTCGTATCATATCTGTCAAACTGCTGCCAAATAGTGGACAGTGATTTGTCTTGGGCTATCCCTAGGACTGAAAAAAATGAATGTATGTGTAGCATTCTCCCTGTCGGCTACCCAGGCTCTGCCTTATTCTCTACAATAGTGAACAGCACACACCAAATGTCTTCCAAAAATCTGGGAAGGAAAAATTTTTCTTGGGTAATGACGCTTCCAATCCCAGGGATAACACTAGATATCAGACTACATTTCTTTATGTGATTCTGGTCCTCGGCTTATAAATAGACTTTCGTAACTCCATTTGACTTTTGTGTTCATCTGCTGGGACAAAAAGTGCTAAGCTTCTCTTTTAAAGTTCATACAAGTAAATGCTTCCTTTTTTCTGATATTTGTGTAAATTTCAAATTAGCGGGACTTCAGAGTAGGTCCAAGATTTTTGTCAAAACAGGACCAAATGAGTATTTAGAAAATACTTATTTGCTGTGTCAAGCTCTTAAGTAAATCTTAACATGAAAATTTTATACTGCTGGTTATATAAATTCCTCACACTGTACTGAAAACTAATTCAGAAACCACTGTACTGACTATTGAATCAAATCATATCACACCCTGAAGGACAACACCATCACATTGTGTCGAAGATTCTCTCCCTTTATTCTGTGGATTATCAGGCTGAATTCCAACATTTATTTATTCAGAATAATGAGAAGAACTGTATTTCTATATGCTGTCATTACTGTATCTACATACATACAAAACTAACTCCAGGATATATCCCTTGTTCTCACTACACGCTAACAAAAAAAAAATAAACTGCTCTAGCATGCATTTTTTTCTGATAACTATAGAAGAAACATTGAGATAGTGAAGCATTTGTCAGAACTGGTCCTTTGTGTTGCCTCACAGAACCATGTTGTCTTAAAAGGATATTTATACAGTACAGTACAGGGATGGTGTATAATACCTGGTATATATTCTCTGTGCAATGCCAAAAATGTGAGGTGCTATGCTTTTTAGTTTTAAAAATGTCAAAAATGGAAATTCAAGCTATTTGACACTGCAATAATTTGCTGAGAGGTATCTGAATATGTAGCCCTTTCTGTAATTTTGCACAACAGTCTGGGCTGTAATATTGCAATAATTACCCAGTGAAGTCATAATTGAAGGGTAAAAACTGAATTTAGGGTCTACATAATTTAAACAGGACCAGATTTTACCAAGTATGACACATTTATGGTGTCTACTATGAGCCTTATAAAACATACTAAATTTTAAGCCGATAACTCAAATGGTTCCTGAGGTATAAACTTGTGAAAAGTCACAATTTTGCATTGTGCTGAAAAGCCACCTTACAATACAGTGACTACCATAGCTCTTTAATATCCAGCAGAGTTCTCCTGCTGTGCTTTGTCAGTCGGTAGCAACATCCAAGTCTTCTTGTAAAAGTAATTCACACTTTTTTCACAACACTGTTGCTTTAATTACCACTGAACTCTGCTGTTGCTCAGACAGGCCTAGCAGGACCAAGAGAGGGTCAGCGCTGCAGTCACTGCAAAAGAAGCAAATGGCTTTTTTTCTTACTTTATTATTAACAAACCATCTTTGATTGAAATGCTCCTAGCTTCTGAGACCCAGCCTTGTCTCTGTGCTCTCTTGGGGTATTCATTATCAAAGTAGACCATGGATGTCAATCTGGAAAAATATCAGAAATAATACCTAAAATCCTAATCAGAAAACTTCAAGTAAAAACAAGACTTACATTTCTTTTACATGCAAACAGCTGATCAGATTTATCATATATGCACACTGAATTTCTGATAGAAACAGACTAACTCAGCATACTGTACATTTTATACATGTAAAAATGATTGTTATCCATTTCCTTGTAATTCTTTTCTTTTTCTTTCTTCTTCATGTTTATTTGGTTTGTTGTATCTTGTTAGAGCCTGTATTGGTTTTTCTGTGAGGCGTTTTTGGTTGTGTCTTTGGTAACAGGGGAAGGGCTATGGAGATGGCCCTTT